>NC_080836.1:14921740-15225399 GCF_030435755.1 Ochotona princeps
CCACCACAGTGTCAGCATATGTGAAGTTCAACCTGTTTAAAGCATGACTAGGGCAGCCACAGAGTAGGACCATTGGTGATCCATCAGCATGTCACTGCACGGAAGCATTTTTAGTTTTAACTTCCTCTTCCAAACTGTTCTGATTTTTGTTCCTTGTCCAAAGTGCCCCCTGTGTTTTCAGATATAATTATGGTAATGGTCCCACTCCTTTTAGCATTTTATATAGCTAAAGACCAATGCCACAAAATAGGCATATTTGAAAGGGAACATTTCTAACTCATAATTTTTGGGAGTCACAAGTCAAAGAGCTGTATGGTTTGATGAACCTCTTGCTGACAGTGTCACAAGACAGTGCAGCACAAAATGTTAGAGACAGAAACCATGGATGGATACACCTGGTGTTCCTCCTTCTTAAAAAGGCCTTAATATTTGTTCCAGGAGGGCACCCATTTTTAACCTAAATGTTCTTACTCATTTCCCCAAAGCCCTACCTCTAAAACTAATTAAAATTGTTTCCACTCTCTCAATATTTGACAATGTGGATCAAACTTCAACGTGAGTTTTGTCAAAGACAAGCTATATTCATGCCATGGCTCTGACATTCAAGATGTAAGGAATCACTTAAAAAATATAGGTACTCTCTGACTTTATATGAACAAGGCCTGTTCCTGCTATAACCTCTTCAATGCTCACATCCAGGTAGATTGCTTACAAACTTTATGTTGAGCCAACACCATTAGATTCCTTAACTGCTTCACTCTAATGATCATGCCAGTTCTGCTACTAGAATGCTGCCATATTTATCTAAGGCCAACTCTCATGTTGGTGTTTAGGAGCCCCAATAGGAAAGAGACTGAAGATGGCTGAGGTTGCATAAAAGATGGTATGTTGAATTTGCTTAGTTAGCTAAAACTAGTTTGGACTGATACATGCATTTAATATAATGTGTTAAATGGCTTTGGGAACAAGTTAATAATTAAACATCTGCAAACACTGATATCTGCTTGCATTTAGTAAAATGTATACAATGATTGTGCATTCTCAGTTGTGTATTTCAATCTGGCAATGCATATGTCTAGTAATTAAGCATTGTGATATAATTTTGCTTTGAGAGCTTCTTTAAAACATCTGAGTTTCCTAAGAGTTTTGAGACCTTGAAAATTATAATACCTAGCAATATTCCATGACTTTAATTAACTATGAGGAATCTCATTTTAAAATACATTTCACACCACCTCTGTTGAGTGGTCTGTAGTCTTTCTGATTAGAAATAATGCATTGTCTCTTTAAAGATCAAATTGTAATGCTAACTTTCTTATCTGCTGTAATATTTATACTCTGTAGTTTCTGGAAAAAAATTGCTGATTAATGATTTTTTTGCAATATTTGTCATCACATTTTTGTAACACTTTCAGATAACACTCAATATAGGGTCCCCAGACTATGATTAAATACATATGAAATTATGTTAAGATTACTAAACATATATGCCACTCGAGTTCTTGTATGTAATTGGAGATTTTTGTTATTCAATATATAGTAGAAAATTAATTTTAACATCTATCACATTTTATTAATTTTCATTGTGTACCAGGTCCATTATACTTACGGCCTTTCAGAGCAAGGTGATTAAGCTGCTTTTGAAGCTTACATAGCTGAAGCAGCATTAAGCATTATTAAAAGACTATGAAAAGTAGTTTAGGATTAACTTATTGGGCAAACGTTTCAAGAAGCCACAAGGACCCAAAAAAGCTCTATGCGTACCTACTGGCATGCTCTGTGTGCGCCTCTTCTCTTCCCCTCATGGACTTTATGCTGCTTTAATTCCTCAATTTAGTAGCATTGGAGGTCAGCAAAGCCCTGATACATGAATTACTGTCTTCGTGGACTTCTCTTCATCCCTCAGCTAGCTATCTCCTTCTGACAATCAGAGTTGTACACCAAAATAAATCTTTCCTTATAAACTATTTCACCTCAAGTGTCCTGTTACAGCAATATAAATCAAACTAAGATATAAACTATCCCCTCTTTATTTTGTTCCTATTCATCTGAAACAAGAGCCAAAGCTTATTTTGGATTACTTTCTTGTCATGGATAATTGTTTTTATGAAACTATAAAGAAAAGTATCTTACACAGGCTATAGAATTTTTGATGCAGTTCCAGACTTACTGGAAGAGTAGCCATGTTCAGACTTACTCTTTGAGGATATGAACTCCTGGCAACCAACTTTATTCATTCTTAACCACTATTTCCTTCAAAGGCAAAAAGTGAGAAAGAAATGTACATCTTTGCTGTACTACTTCACTGCCCGAATGAAAAACAGCAACTGTGTCATCACCTGCTCCCTGCAGATTCACTGGAAATGGAATCAGATTAAAGCTGGCACTTGAACCCCGGCACTCCAGAATGAGATGTAGTTATCCCAAGAGACAGTCACCTCCACCACGCACTCCTTGCTCAACAGCCTTTAATAATCACTGCTAAATGATTGTATGTAATTTTGAATTATCATCCAGAAATGCAGATCCTGCCTAACTAGGAAAATTGTGAAAAATAAATCTATATTACAAATTAAACAAACATGAGTTTGTTTCAGATATGGGTTACTGACATCTAATGTGGTGAAGAGAAAGCAAACTAAGCTAAAAATGATGAAACAATATCCAAAGCAAATTCAATATTCTACGTCCATGCATTAAGTTCTAGAGTTGTCTCATTTGCTGGTATAGTGAGGTCATCAGAAAATTAAGTTTTTGCTATCTTTGTATTCTGTCCTGCTCTGTTTGCTAAAATTTTTTACGAGTGTTACATACATAGGAAAATAGAATATTTTTCCAAGTGTCCCTTTTTTCAAACTTAGCATATCATTCTTCCAAACTTCCAGAACATTATTTAAAATCTCATTTGCAGCAGCATAACTAAGTCATATATCACCACTAAAACAAACATGGAGAAAGTGCTCTTTGGACCAACTTAAACTTTTCTGAAAAGAGACAGATCACAATATAATTATAGATTTGCTAACATGAAATAGAGGAAAGTTTTGCTAGGTTATCATGGATATATGATGTAGAATATTGTAAAAAATCTGTTTTGCTTCAGGAATTCTTAATAAGCTAAGAAATATGGAGGGAGTTTTAAGATTATAAAAATACAGGTGGAAAAAAGAAAGCAAGCAGTACTCATACCAAGAACATTATAATTTAACCTAGATGTTTTTGTACAGCTACATTTTTATGACTATCATGGGGAAAAGCTGATGTGTTGTAATTCTTCCATATTCTACTCTGTGGATTTCTTCCTTGAGTGTCTTTGTCATGCAATTGTGTTACTGGGAGAATAAGCTTTATTCCAAAGAAGAAAAATCATGGAGTCACTCTAAAGCTAGAATAAAAGCTGGAAAAAATTAATCTTTTCAATTATCACTGGTCCCTGTACTCCTAACAAATCAATTATAGACATTAATTATTGACTATGCTCAGTTGTGAATAATTAATCTTGAGTTGATCAGAGAACACACAGCATCTTAGGCATTTTCAGTCATCAGTATGGGGAGATTGTTATATGATTTCCAGGGACTAGTGATTGAGATTGTCTTCTACTCAGATATTTTTATGTTATATCATCTTCCATATAACTGCTTTCTTTCACAGCAAGATTTTCCATCCAGATAATGGTATTTTTGAAAATTGCAGATTATTTTTCAGAATATCCCGTAATTTGAGTCTGATTCATACTTATGACTAGATTCCAATTATCCACCTTATGTCAGAAAAACAATATAATTAAAATGGTGCATTGTGTGAAGTTTTGTTACTTGAGTTATCGTCCAGATTTGTTTACTAAACTATTCCTCCTTCCCCCTTTGTGATTAATAAATGATTCCCTGAGATATATGTCGGTGTTGTGTAAATATTTCGTTCTTTCTTAAATGTCTATGCACTAGTTTTACCATCATGGGTGACGATTTCCCCTAATAATTATTACCATGATAATTACAAAATGCAAATTTTTAACTCTATTCATTCTTACACATTTATAAATTGGTGTTACAAAAATTTTTGATAAAGAAAATGACAAGTTGCATAACATTGACTCAAGGCTGATACGGACTGAACAAGCAAAGAAACGGATTTGGTTAATGCTCAGCCAGCCCCAAATATTGCAGTAAAGTCTTGAAAGAAATAGGATGACCTCAAGTGTATGCTTTATATTTCTTGGTTTTGGATCTATCTCTGTCAAAATAAATTGTTTAAGCACTCTTCAGAATGATGATCCTATCAGATCTCCTAGAACTTATTCCAGATATTCTTGCACGGAACAAGGCAGGTAAAATTTATCAGCTCTTGATGAACAAAGATGGAAGCAATTTTGCACGCTTCAGTGGCCCTGATTTTTCACATGACACTGTGCACAAAGAACTATGGTTCTGTATAATGACAGTACAGTTTAATATTTGTGACACTTGGTCAAAGTATACCTTTTGTACTTGGCCAAAACAGTAATTTGGAGAGACAAGGCAATCTGAACATCTAAATATTTGTTTAAGAATTTCATGGCGATGTCTTCCCCCAATCCCTGCTACTATGAAAGGCTTGAATTGCTTATAAGAAAGAATTTGCTGTGAATAATAAACTTCCCCTAAACATAAAGGACAATAATAATGTGAAATCACAGTTCTATGGAACATAACTTTTTGGAGCAATAAAATAATTTAACTTAAGATAGAAGGCTAATATTCATATATAATTGTACAGTAAAAGGGGGTATTAGACCTTTGGAGTCAAATATGGTTATTTCACAGATAACACCCTGAGCTCAGTTGAGATGAATTGTTGAAGGTCATGATGATGGGACTGAAGATCTTTTTGTCCAGTTTGTTCTGATTTTCATGTTCTGGATTTCCTTAGCCGATTAAGCTTGATCAGTGCAAGGTTCTGAATGATATTTTAGAATGAATACATTAGGCCCTTTGCTGAGTGATGAGAATTTTTTAAATGTAGAAAAATGTACCAGAAAACACTTTCTCATCCAAATTATCACCCACAAAAATCCTACGTTTTCCTGAAATTCTAGTATATGTGCTGCCAAAGCAAGCATTCATTTTCCTGAAATTCTAACACCGGTTCCACATCTTGAAATTTGGTTTTATTTCTTTTACAATGTATTTTATTTATTTGAAAGGCAGAGGGAAAAATAGTGCTTCTATCGATTGATTTATTCCCCAGATGTCTAAAGTACCCTGGTCAAGCCGGAGTTAGGAAGCATGAATTCCAAGTCCACCATTTGTGCTGCAGGCACTAAAGTCCTTGGGTCACTTTCTGCTGTTTTGACAGGTGCATTTCATGGGAGACAAATCTGAAATAGAGAACTGGTGCTCATAGGAGATACTAAATTTGCACTAGCAATTTTGTTTGTCTCTCATTACAAACCCAGATATTATTTATTTCTGCAATACTTTTCAAATCTTTACATTTTCCTGTGAGTCTTCCTCTAAGTCGTAAAATGCTGTAGCCTCATTTTTAAAATCCCTTATCCTCTTTTAACCATTTTTAATATTGTGCATTTGTTATGTTTTTGCTTGATTAGCCTAAAAAGCTGATTATTTTGGTCTGTACAAATACATCATTCATGATATTTGAATTAAATAATGTTTCACTTGTATACTCTTCAACTGTCATTATGTCAGTCCTTTTAAAGTGCTGGATATTTATTCCATTAATTTGCATGCATTTCAAATGAAAATATTCCACATAAATGGCTAAAACATGGCTTTGGTGACATGTAGAGGTATGTTAATCCACTTGTCCTAGAGGTAACAGCTTGTCATTGGTCTTAAACACAGGGTTTGGTTTCAGACTTTTCTCAGTTGACGACTAGTTGCTGCTTCATGTCAATTTGTTCTTTGGAGAACTAATTTAGTTTACCATTTTAGCATTATTTTCTTACTTGTATTGTTGTGACAGTGTTGGTAGACAGAGAAAAATAAATTATTTAAAAGGGTTTAAAGCCACATAGTCTGGGTTGCAATATAAGAACTGTCAAAAGCTACTTCTGTGATTGAAAGACTTGGAAATAACTGTTCTATTATAGATTGCTTGTCTGAAAAGTAGAGCAAATAATAACACCTAGTTCATAGGTGTAAATTTTAAGTAGTCATTAAAGCAGCTAACATGATAATACCATTAAGATTGTATAGTCAATAGCTACTTGGGATTAAAGTCTGTTGAAAACTTCTAGCCATACTAACAGAGCAGACCCTCAAATATCTATTTCAATTTCTATTACCAGTCGCTTTCCATACCTGGTAATTACAGCTGTCCTTTACTTTTTCTTGCTTACCTCATTCATTCTCTATCTGCCTTTTTGGTTCCAGTCCCACATGACACGCTTGTTCACAGGCAGGATTTTAGCCTGTTATGCCATGGCAGCTGATCCGGTTTGGTTTGGTTTGGTTTGGTTTGGTTTGGTTTCCTAATACATTTAGCAAAGCTAACTAATTTAGTTCACTTATATTCAAGGTTTGCATTTGTAGATAAGAAACCATGCCTTTCACTGTGTACCTCAGCACATGAGCACATCCGCTGTCAGTGAATTTTTCATTGCTATGTATTTTCATGATATTTACTTTTAATATAGGACTTCTTTCAAAATATCTTCTAAGGATGACCAGGTATCTGGAGAATACCAAGTTTCTCTTTAAAGCTTTACTTATTTTTAATTGAAAGGAATATTTTACAGAGAGAAAGAAAGCTAAAAAGATCTTCCATCTGCTGGTTGACTCCCTAAATGGCCACAATTGCTAAAGCAGAGCTGCTCTGAAACCAGGAGCCAGGAACTTCTTCCTGGTCACCATAGGGGTAAATGAGCCCAAGCACTTCACTAAGTCACATTAACAGGGAGCCAGATCAGAAGTGAAGCAGCAGGGCCCAGTGCAGTAGCCTACCAGCTAAAGTCCGTGCCTTGCATACACTGGGTGGGATTCCATATGAACGCTGGTTCTAATCCTGGCCACCCCTTTCCCATCCTGTTTTAATTCACTTTCCATCCAGCTCCTTGTTTGTGGCCGGGGCAAGCAGATGAGGACAGCCTAAAGCCTTGGGACCCTGCACCCATCTGGGAGACCAGGAAGAGGCTCTAGGCTCCTAGTTTCAGATTGGCTCAGCTCCAGCCATTGCAGCAGCTTGGGGAGTGAATCAATGGATGGAAGATCTTTCTCTCTGTCTCTCCTCCTCCCTGTATATCTGCCTTTCCAGTAACAATTAAAATATAAATAAATAAACAAACAAGTAATAAAAGGAATTGAAGCAGCGGGGACTTAAACCCATGCCCATATGGGGTATTAGTCCCATGGGCAGAGTCTTAACCTACTGTGCCATGGTGTTGGCTCCTCCCCTTTCTGTCTAAAATAGGCCTTTGCTGCATATGATACTCGGAACGAATGTTGACACATCTATTGTTACTCTAATTAGGTTTTTGTGATGTGTAAGTTGAGGTCTTGCACTATATTTAGAATGTATTACTGGTCCTCAAGTTTTGAAAATTCAACTACTCTGTTCTTCGAAGAACATCTTTTTCGGTTGATTCTGGTTGAAATACTTTGAATTTCTGATGTGGATTCCCATAACCCAAAATTTGGGGCATTTGAATTATTATTTAAAATAGTAACTTCTAAATTCTTTCTTCTTATTTTACTTCTTTTTTTATTATCATTTTATGATACAGGCGCATAGGCCCTAGGATTTCCCTTACCTCTCCCCAATATTTCAAAATGCCCAGAAGATGACTGTTTGGCCATTTAATACTATTCCATAGTTAAATTCTTTTTTAAAGTTCTCTCTTTTATTTTCTAATTTTGTCTGACAGGGGTATTTTAAAAGTTTTTCTCCAGAAACTTTTCCATTTGCTCTAGTCTGCTGTTGCAGCTCTCTCTTCCTCCCGCTCACTCTTTCTGCAGCTGAGTGCACTTTTCAGCTCAAATCTGTTTTTTATAATAATTTTTATCTTTTAAGTGATCTCATTTGTGTCACCAATTATTTTCTCCATTAGCTTCCAGCTGTATTCTCCTGCATCACATTGTATTTCCATATGCTCAGTATTTTGAATCATGTTTCTAGCCATTTATACCTGTCTTTTAGATCACAACCTATTCCATGAGAGATGCTATGTTGGGATAATTCTCCCTATTTCCTGTGTCCTGAAACTGATATCTCTGCATCCAGTATAACAGTTAACTCATCTGTGTGAAATAGGTCTTGTTAGAGGATTTTTGGTTTGTCTATATGGAGTGGTGAAGATTACTTGGCTTGATGCTTTGCCTTTGTTGTGGGTGTGCCTCAAAAAGAAACATCAGAGTGAGTTGTTTTGTTCAATGTCGTCCTTGTCTGTAAGTGACAAGGCTGTATAATATGAAGAGATTTAGTGATGTAGAAGTATTCCTTTGAGGCATATGTGGGCTTCCCAGCATGTGTGTTCTCTGTGTCTAAACACTGGGTATCAGTTACACCAGCATTTTCATAACCGTACCCTCATTCTTTGTGCTGAAAGATCCGGAGAGGTTCTCTCTTGTCCCAGAGGCCAAGCCTGGATGATGGTGGGGTTTGTGGCACCAGTGACTGTGGCTCTAGAAATGTGTGATGTGAGTGAGGCCTTACCCAGGTCCTGTTAGTAGAATGGCACTGGAACTGGGACTTACAGCACCAAAATCCAAGCACTGAGTGATGTCAAGGGGAAACTTCTCTAGTTCTGTGTAGTGACTGAAAGACATAATGGAGTTTTCACACCACCAGGTATTAAGAGAAATAGGACACAGTTAGCTTCTGTCTTGAGTCTCCCACGAAAGATTCAAATAAATCTGAGAGAAGTGTTACTGATTACAGTCCTCATGCTGCAGGGCACAGTGGGGTCACTGCTGAATTCTCCCAAGCTGAGAATCAATTGTGTTGGAGATGGTGAGTGCCACCTGTCTAACAAGCAATGCTCCACACACTGCAGGGAAGCCCAAGTTAGCCCAGATATTGCAACACTACTGTCAGCAGTCTCCATCTAGAAGGCACAGCTGCATCTGCCCAGATGTGCAGGTGATGTGTGGAAGGGTGATTTCTGAGGATCCTGCCCTGTTCTCCTTGCACTATGACCTGTAACGTGCAGAATATATTTCCTCAGGTTTGCTTCTCTTCAGTGTTTTATGGTATGCTGCATGTGTTAGCTCCAAGAAACCTAGGAGACTGCCCAAGTCATGGAGTGACTGAGAAAAGCTCCATAGTTTATGTGCAGGACTTCCACTGTCACGGGCAGTCTGCTCTCTGCCCTGGCAGGTGCTTTGTCTTTAGTGGCTTCTGGTAGCAGCAGGACTGAGATCTGTTCCATAAGTCGATGTTTGGCTGTGGTTCTACCACCAAAAATAATAAAGTCTGAGACTTGGCAGGAGAGAGCAAAGTGGCTTCCCATGCCAGTGTAAAGTAATCCTCCAGATCTAGCCAGAGCAACAACTTGATGTGAAGTCACAAGAGACTGGAATTTTCCCACAGCGTGTTGCATTAACATTTTCCATGGTCACTCTCCTGTGTGACAAACTCAGAACTTCATGCCTATCTCTCCATAACGTTTTACTCATTTCCGTATCATCTCCCCCTCCTCCCACTTCCCTCTGCAGCCTCTGTTAGCCACCATTACACTCTTACATTCTAGGAGATCACAGTTTCTTAGATCCTGGATATGAGTTAAGCAATTGGTAATTGTTTCTCTGTCCTTGATTTATTTCATTGTGAACGTTAATATTTCAATTGTGAATGATGAGGTTCCATCACCTTTATGGTGAAGTAATATTCTGTTGCTTATATATACATTTTATTTAATTATCCATCACTGGCTGGGCATTCGAGCTGTTTGTTTCTCTGCTATGGTGACTGTTGCTGCAGTGGCATGAAAGCACAGCTGTGCTGTAACAAACACACCATTTGTTTCGCTTATATGGCCCTAAATGTGATTGCTGGATAATGCAAGAATTCTAGTTTCAAAGTAAACTTCACACTCTTTTCCACAATGAATGCACTGACTAATCTCTATCAGTACATAAGGGTTCTTTCTCTGCATTCTAGCAGACATTTGTTACCTTGTATGTCTTTCATCATTGTAAATTCGCATGTAGTGATGGGCTATTACTTTTTCAATTTTCATTTTTTTATTTTTTTATTACATTTATTCATTAATTACATTGTGTTGTAATTACATAGAATCTGGGATTCTCCCCACTACCCTCCCCCCATGGTGGGTTCCTCCACCCCGCTGCATAACCATAGTTCAAGTTCAGTTGAAATTCCCTCCCTGCAAGTATTTGCCAAGCATAGAGTCCAACATCCCATAGTTCAGACAAGTCCAACTACTTATTGGGTAGACCCTCTCTGGTCTGAGGGCAGAGTCAGCAGAGTATCTTCCCGGTCAAATAAAAGCACTAATATCTCATCTGCAACAATTAATATCATTATGGAATTAATTGACACGGTATTGAGCAGTCAACATGTTAAAAATAAATGAGATTTCTTAACCACTTTCTGTGACCCCCCATTCACACTTCAATTTTAGTTTATATACTACAAATGACATAATATCCATAACATAACATGATATGCTTAACATCATATCATATTAAATTAGGGCAAACATGTGGTATCTAACCATTTGGGAATGGTTCATTTCCCTTAGCATTATGGTTTCCAATTTGGCCCATTTGGCCACAAAGAACTGCATTGTGTTTTTTTTAATAGCTGAGTAGTATTCCATGGAGTAGATGAACCATAGCTTTCTTATCCAATCCTCTGCTGATGGGCATTTTGGTTGTTTCCATGTTTTTGCAATTACTGATTGTGCTGCTATGAGCATAGGAGTGCATGTTGGCTTCTCGTAAAACAAGTGTTCTGGATATATTCCTAGGAGTGCTATTGCTGGATCATACAGTATGTTGAATTTGAGTTGTTTGAATATTCTCCATACTGATTTCCGTAGAGGCTGTACCAGCCTGCAGCCCCACCAGCAGTGGAGTAGGGATCCCTTTTCCCCGCAACCTCGCCAACAAGTGTTGTTGGTGCTTTTATTCATGTGGGCCAGTTTTACTGGCGTTAGGTGGTACCTCATTGATGTTTTAATTTGGTTTTCCCTTATTGCCAGGGAACTTGAGCATTTTTTCATATGTTTATTTGCCATTTGGGTTTGTTCCTTTGTGAAATGTCTGCCCATTTCCCGTGCCCATTTCTTGAGTGGCTTGTTTATTTTGGTGTTTTGGCTGTTTTGTAATTCTTTCTATACTCTGGAGATCAGCCCTCTATCACCTATGTCGTGTGCAAAGATCTTCTCCCATTCTGTGGGCTACTTTTTTATTTTGTTGATTGTTTCCTTAGCTGTGCAGAAGCTTCTTAGTTTGATGAGGTCCCATTTGTTTATTTTGGTCTTGATTTCTACTGCTTTTGGTGTCCTTCTTAGGAATTAGGGACCTACCCCTAGATCTTGCACATTATTTCCAACATTTTCTTCCAAAAGTTTGAAGGTTTCTGGATGCAGGTTTAGATCTTTTATCCATTTAGATTTGATCTTAGTATATGGTGAGAGATGTGGGTCTATCTTTTTGTTTCTACAGGCTATCAACCAGTTGTCCCAACAGCATTTATTGAAGAGACCTTCCCATTTGCCTGGATTGTCGTTTGTCTGTCTTTTTGTCAAAGATTATTTGACTGCATCTGTGTGGGTTCCCTTCTGGTGTTTCTATTCTGCTCCATTGATCTTCCTCTCTATCTTTGTGCCAGTACCAGGCTGTTTTGATAACCACTGCCCTATAGTATGCCCAGAGGTCTGGAACTGTGATTCCCCCTGCTAACTTCCTGTTCTTCAGGATGGTTCTAGCTATTTGTGGTTTTTTTGTGTTTCCAGATGAACCTTTGCATCATTGTTTCCAGTTCCATGAATGTTTTTGGCAATTTGATTGGAATTGCGTTGAATGTATATATTGCTTTTGGCAATATAGACATTTTAATGATATTGATTTTACCTATCCAGGAGCATGGGATGTTACTCCATCTTTCTAGATCTTGTTCAATTTCTTTTTTAAGTAGTTTGTAGTTTTCCTCATATAGGTCTCCTACATTTTTGGTTAGGTTTATTCCCAGATACTTCATGCTTTTCTCTGTTATTTTGAATGGTATCTTGCTGGTTAGGTCTTTTTCCAACTTGGGGCTGTTAGCATACACTATGGCTGTTGATTTTTGTTCATTAATTTTGTACCCTGCCACTCCACCGAACTCTCGTATAAGTTCTAGTAGTCTCTGTGTTTAGCCTTTTGGCTCTTCCATATAAAGAATCATGTCATCTGCATATAGTGAGAGCTTGACTTCTTCGATTCCCATTTGGATTCCTTTGATTTCTTTTTCTTCTCTTATGGCCTCAGCGAGTACCTCTAGGACTATGTTGAACAGCAGCAGAGAAAGCGGACATCCCTGTCTTGTTCCAGATTTCAGTGGGAAGGGTTCTAGTTTTTCTCCATTCAGTATGATGCTGGCGTTGGGTTTTTCATGTATTGCTTTGATTATCTTGTGGATTTTTCCATCTATGCCTACCTTGGTTAGGGTCTTTAGCAGGAAGTTGTGTTGGATTTTGTTGAAAGCTTTTTCTGCGTCTATTGATACTATCATGTGGTTCTTGTTTTTCAGTTTTTGGATGTGGTGTATCACATTTATGGATTTCCGGATGTTGAACCATCCCTGCATTCCAGGGATGAATCCTACTTGATCTGGATGAATGATCAGTCGGATGATTTTTTGAGTTCTATTGGCTAGGATTTTGTTGAGAATCTTAGCATCAATGTTCATCAAAGAGATAGGTCTGTAGTTTTCTTTCTCTGTAGGATCTCTGTCCAGTTTTGGGATTAAGCTAATGTTGGCTTCATAGAATGAGTTTGGAAGGGTTGCTTCCTTTTCTATTGTTTTGAAGAGTTTGTAGAGGATTGGGGTTAGTTCGGTTCGGAATGTTTTGTAGAATTCTGTAGTGAAGCCTTCTGGGCCTGGGCTTTTCTTTGTTGGGAGGTCTTTAATCACTGATTCAATCTCTGCTTCAGTTATGGGTTTGTTCAGGTCGTTTGTTGCCTCTGGACTAAGTTTTGGCAAGTTGTATAAGTCTAAGAACTTTTCCATTTCTTGGTGGTCTTCTGATTTGTTGGAGTACAGTGCTTTGTAGTAATTTCTAATTATGTTCTTAATGGTTGTAATGTCTGTTGTCATGTTGCCTTTTTCATCTTTGATGCTGTTAATTCTTGCTTTCTCTTGTTTTTTCTTTGTCAGTTGGGCCAGCGGGGTGTCTATTTTGTTTATCTCTTCAAAAAACCAGCTTGTTGATTCATTGATTTTGTGTATAGTTTTTTTTATTTCTATCTGGTTGATTTCCTCCCTTGTTTTGATGATTTCTTGTTTCCCGTTGTGTGTGGGGCTCATCTCCTGCTGCTTTTCTAATTCCTGGAGGTTTGTGTTTAGTTTCTGTATTTAACACCTCTCTTGGGCCTTGACATGAGCTCCAATTGCGATGAATTTACCCCGTAGCACTGCTTTGGAAGTGTCCCACAAGTTTTGGAATGTTGTGTCAGAGTTTTCATTGGTTTCCATAAATTTTTTTGATCTCATCTTTAATTTCTTCTCTGATCCATTGTTCATTTAATAGCATATTGTTCGGCCTCCAAGAGTTTCTGTATGTCCTGGGGCATTTTGAATTGCTGATTTCCAGTTTCATTCCGTGGTGGTCTGAGAGGGTACATGGTATGATTCCTATCTTTTTGAAGTTATTTAGATTTGCTTTGTGTCCTATCATGTGGTCAATCCTGGAGAAGGTGCCATGCACTGATGAAAAAAATGTATAATCTGTGGTCTTAGGATAAAAAGTTCTATACATGTCTACTAAGTCCAGTTGTTCCATTGTATGAGCTCTGTTGTTTCTTTGTTGAGTTTTTGTTTTGTTGATCTGTCTATAGTTGTTAGCGGAGTGTTAAGATTGCCCACTATTATTGTGTGTGTATCTATGTCTCCTCTTAAGTCTGTAAGTAATTGCTTCATGTAGCTAGGTGCATTGGAATTAGGTGCATATATGTTCACGATTGTAATTACTTCCTGATGGATCAGACCCTTCACCATTATATAATGTCCTTCTTTGTCCTTTTTGATGTCTGTCAGCTTGAAGTCTAGGTCATCTGAGATTAGAACAGCTACTCCAGCCTTTTTTTCTCTTCCATTGGCATGAAATATCTTTTTCCATCCCTTCACTTTAAATTTCTTACAGGCTATTCTGGTTAGATGTGTCTCTTGTAGGCAACAGATTGTTGAGTGCTGTTTGATGATCCATTCCGTTAATCTATGCCTTTTGATTGGTGAGTTTAGGCCATTTGTGTTTAGAGATAATATTGAGAGAAATTGATTTTGGGCTGCCATGAGTGTGTGTAAGTGTGCAGGTGTGTATGTGCGACTATTAGAGTTTCTGATTGGTTGACTTTCCTTGTATGGTTTTCAGTGGGGAGGTCTTCCCATTTGCCATCTTTGATTTTGGTTTTTATTTTTTCTTTCTGGGTTTCGCACCTTCCTGAGGAGGTTGTCTAGAGCTGGTTTCGTGCTGGTGTATTCTTCGAGTTTCTCTTTACTGTTGAAGTATTTGATTTCATTCTCAAATACAAATGAGAGCTTTGCTGGGTACATTATTCTTGGTTGGCAGTTGTTTTGTTTCAGGATTTGAAAGGTTTGACCCCACTCTCTTCTTGCCTGGAGTGTTTCTTCTGATAGGTCGGCTGTGATTCTGATTTTCCTTCCCCTGAAAGTGATCTTATCCTTTTTTCTTACTTGTCTTAGAATAGTTTCCTTGTGTTCACTTGAGGGTAGCTTGAGGACCACATGTCTGGGTGACGATCTGTTTGGATCATATCTACTGGGGGTCCTTTGTCCTTCCTGGATTTGTGCTGGAATTATATTTCCAGTGTTCTGGAAGTTCTCCTGTATTATCTCATTGAGCACCCTTTGCAAGCCTATCTCCTTTTCCACTCCTTCGGGAAGGCCTATTATTCTAATATTTGATTTTTTGAGGTTGTCTTTCATTTCCTGTATGGACCTATTGGCTTTCTCTAGATTTGTCTCCAACTGCTTGATGAGCTGCTGCCTTTCATTCTGATTGTCTTCCAATTCTGATATTCTGTCCTCTGCTGTGTTCATTCTGTTGGTTAGGCTTTCAATTTTGTGCTCTATATCGAGGATTCCCTTTTTGACTTGATTTATTTCTGCAGTGATATGGTTTTCGAATACCTTGGACTCTTCCCAGTGCTTCTCACTGTCTCTGATGAATTTCATCACTAATTTCTTAAATTCCTTATTTGGTATTTCCTCTATGTCATCATCTTGCATCTCAGATATTGGGATTAGTTTTTGGTTGTATTGGGAGGGAGTGCTTGATCTTTCCTCTGGGTCATTGCTTTTTCTGATACTTCTCCTCATTGTTTTTGCTACTTGTTGTTTTGAGATTTTAGCGTCGATTCAGCTGAGCCGGCTCTGGTTTGGGGTCTCTGGCTCAGCCCAGCAGGGCGTACTGCCTGAGTCACCAGCTACTTTCAGGGTCTGTAGATCACAGCCCCAAGCTGGGTCAGGAGGCTTTGTGGGCCTGCCCTAGTGCCAGGCCCCTTCCCCTGTGGCTCCCTCTCAAAGGCGGTGCCCCACTGCCAAGCGTGCCTGGGCTCTGGGTCACAGGGCTAGCACAGTGGGGGTCTCTGCCTCAGTGCTGAGCCGAGACTCTCCTTCAGGGCTTGAGGTTAGCACAGCAGAGGCCCCCGCTGCTTGAAGCCTGAAATCCCCAGGGCTAGAAATCTCCACTGATCCCAGTGCCAAACTGCACTCTCCGGGATTCCTACTCAGAGGCGCTGCTCCACTGACACTGCAGGCAGGTCTTTCCGAGCGGCCTCCTGCTGGGAGAACCTGTTGGGCCAATTCCACCGAGCCCACTCAGGTCAGGCCTTTCCAGCTGCGCCCAGCATGGGACTCTGCCCCAGAGAAGCCACTTCCTCAGCTGCACTCTCTCAAGGGTGGAAGCGGATTCCCAAGAGGCACAGAGCTGTGAGGGGCACGCAGACGTGCCACTACTAGTCTGCTTCTCCAGCCCAGCAACAGAATCCACTGGACTCCCCAGCAGCCAGTCCACAGCTCGGACCCGATACTGGGATCTCTGAGCCCCAGTCCCACAGCGCCGCTCCTGTTCCCTCTGCACTCTCCCAAAAACGCTGAGCAGCTGAGAGGCGCACCTCTGGGAAATCTCCCCTGCTTGTCCTCCACTTCTGCAGGGGATGAAGCCCCCAATGATCAGTTCAGTAGCCTCCTCTCAGAGCTCCTGCCCTCCAGAGGACTGGTGCCCCTGTCGGTGTGGGCGCCTATCCTTCTAGCCGCCTCTGTCCTTGGGACGGTTGAGTCTCTGCCGCCTTCCCCCTGCCTGGGATCGTGACTCACCAAGTTCTGCTCAGCGTGCTGTATTTTCTTTCCCACTTTTTGCGGCTGTTCCTTTATGCCATGTAGATCTTCTTGCTTTAGTGAGCTCCAGTGACCTTCTCGCTCTTCTCCCGACAATTTTCTGTTTCCTAGCCTGTTTCTCTGCTGGATCGGTTCCCCTCTTTCCCTACTCTAACCTACACCAGCTCTCTGCGGTCGGCCATCTTCCTCCGCAACCTTCAATTTTTATTTTTCATGATGGTTTCTTCAGGATTTGCCCTTCCACCATCCTAATCCTCCTCTTCCACCACTGTTTTCCCCCATGCTATTACGATAGCAGAGTGCTTCAACAATAGGTGAAGTCCATCTTGCTTGTTTAAATGTATCATGATGTTTTAAGTATAGAGAGTGGTAGAAAGCTCAACATGCTATTGTCAACATATATTTAACAGGTTCATCAGGAGTCCATCTTTCATGCTTCAATATCTTTCCTTCTTGATGAACTAATCTGCATTATACGATTCCTCCAGGTGAACATACATATGTACATGTTTACCTATGTATCTATTGATGCTTGCAGGAAAGTCTAATTTTCACTTTTTCCCCAAAGATTAGTGATGCAGATTTCTAGTGTACCTCTTGTCATTTTGCACATTTCCTATGAGAAATGCCTGTTCAAATCCAGTACCTACATTTTAAATTTTTCCCCTTTGGTTATTGAGTGGCTTGAGTTCTTTATGTAATTTGGATATTACCCATTTATAAATGTGTAGCTTATTGTCAATAAGTTACCTATTGACTTTGTTAGCTATTAGCTTTGCTGTGCAGAAATTGTAAAGTCTTTTGCATTTTTTCACTGTTCCCTCTTCTTGTGATCCGATTTTAAAAAGCTACCCATTCTGATGTTTTAACATGTTCCTTCTTTTTTCTCCTTGTAGTTCAAAATTCTAGGTACCGTTCAAGTCTTTAATCTATTTTGAACTGATTTCTATGCATGGTGAAAGCAGAGGTCTCACTTCACACTTCTGAATCTGATATCCAACATTTCTAGCACCATTTATTTAAAAGGAAAAGGAAAAGAAAAAGAGGTCCCTTTTCCAGTACTTCTTGTCACACTGACAAATGTCAGCTGGCTAGAGATGTGTGAATTTACTTCAAGTTTCTCTTATTTCTGGTTTGTTGCTCCATATAGTGCTTATAGGACATGAACTGCTGCATTGCTTTAGTACTTGTTTTATTTCAATGTCATGCTGCTTTAATTACAGTGGACATATTTTAAATAGAGAAGCATTTTTGCTTTGTTCTTTTTGCACAAGAATGTGTTTTTTATTTCGAACATTCTGAGTCCACATCAATACTAGTAATCTGACTAGTTTTGTTGACTAATATAACCAGTATTTTGGTATGGATTGCTTTGAAACTAAAATTGCATTATATGTTATAGATCCTTATATTGCTTCCTGTAATCTGTAATTGTGGGATATTTTCCATTTTTGAGTTGTCTTCAATTTCTCTCAAATAATTGAGATCGATAATTGTAGAAACTTCTCAACATTGTTCTGAGATTCGTTTATTTTTTCTTGGAAGGCTGATTTTATAAAGAGAGGTCTTGCACCAGCTGGTTCACTCTCAAATGGCTACAAGAGCTAGAGCTGAGCTGATTGGAAGCTAAGATCCAGGAACCTCTTCCTGGTTTCCCACATGGGTGCAAAGACTTGGGCCATCCTCTACTGCTTTCCCAGGCTACGAGCAGAGAGCTGGATCAGTAGTGGAACAGCTAGAACAAAGCTGTGCAAATACGCGATCCCGGCACTGCAGGGTGGGGATTAGACCACTGCACCACAGTGCAAGCACAGGAAACCTCTCAACTTTTAAAACTGTTATCCTTTGGAGTTTTTATTTTGTAGTTATTAGAAATGATATTTGCATTCCTAATTTCTTTTACAGAGAATTAACTATTACTGTATAATTTGGATTTTTTAATGCACTGATATTTTTATACTGAATTGTAAAATTCTAGTTGCTTTTTGTAGGTTTGCATGGATATTCTATATATATAAGGTCATGTCACATGCCAACAGTGAAAGCATGACTTCGTTCTGATTTGAAATATTATATTTCTCTTTTATAATTGTTCCAGCTAGGACTATACTAAATAAAAATGAAAATAGATATCTTATCATGTTCTTAAATAGAAACCCTTAAGATGCTTTTTTACTATTATGTAAAAAGAAGAAAGGTAGTGGGATTATATTTCCAAAGATTATTTCATTATTGTTTACGACTGAATAGTCTTCCGCAGTGTGTACATCCAAGATTTCCTTCATCTAGTCATCTGATAATGGACGCCAGGGTCGCTCTCATGTACTAACTATTGTGAATGATGCTGCAGTAAATATAAATGTATGAATTACTCTTCCCTATGCTGATTTCATCCATTGAGTGTATGGCTGGGTCATACATTAGATCTATTTTCATATTCATGAGGAATCTCCAAACTGTCCTCTATATTGATTTTACTAGCATAAATTCCCACCAACGATGGTTTAGGGTACTTTTTCCTCCACAAGCTCACCATCATTTATCGTTTCTGCTTTGCTTTGTTGGTTTACTTTTACATAAATGCCATTCTACCTGTGGTACATTTTCATTGTCATTTCTATCTGCATTTCTCTAATGGTTAGTGGTCCTGGAACCTTCTTCATGTGATTTTTAGAAGTTTTTATTTCATTCTTTAAAAATTTTCTGTTCATGCCCTTTGCCCATTTTTGCTTGCTTGTTTTGCTATTGCTGAGTGTCCAGAGCTTTTTATAAATCCTGTGTTATAAGCCTCTTTCAGTTACGTAAATTGCAAGCATCCCATTCTGCTGGTTGTCTTTTCACCTGGGGACAGTTTTGTTTGCAGTATTGAAGCATCCTATCTTGATGTCATCTCAGTGTTTGATGTTTGTTTCCTTGCTTGTGCCTCTGGAGTCTTTTCCAAGAAGTCGTTGCTGACACCTATGTCTTCTCATAGTTTTCCAAACATCTTCTACTAAGATTTGATGATAGCAGGTAAATTTAGATAGCTGATCCATTATAAGTTGATCTTTACATAAGAATAAGGCAGAAATCATCTTTCATAGTTCTACATATTTTGGTCCAATTTTCCAGCACCATTTGTTGAAGAGGTGTTTCTCTCTGAGTTGATTTCAGCATGCTTTTCAAATGTTAGTGGGCTGTAGACATGTGGATTCATTTACAGGATCCGTATTCAGCCCATTGAGTTGCATGTCTGTGTGTGTGTGTGTGTGTGCCAGTACTAGGCTGTTTTCATTACAACTGCCCAGTGGTACATCTTTGATATCTGATTGTGTGAATCTCCAACTTTGCTTTTGTTTAAAATTGCTTTTGCTATTTGGGTTCTCTTCTATTTTCATATGGATTTTCTAGATTTGAGAAGAATGCCATAGGTATTTTGATAGAGACTACATTTAATCTGAAAATGTTTTGTTTTTGTGTGTGTGTGCATGGCTTTTTATAACAGTGCTATGAATTCATGAATATAGCAGATTTTTCATTTGGTGTCTCTCTTCATTAATTTTTCATATGTTCCCTCATAGAATCCTCACATTTGTGGTTAAATGTATTCTGAATTGTGGCAGTTATTGTAATTAGGACTGATCTTGTAAATTCTTTCTCAGTCATGGATGTGTTTGTGTATGTAAAAGCTATTGATTTATGTGTGTTGATTTTAGATTTTATTTGGTAAGCTTACCCACAGGAACTTTAACAAGTTCCAGTGGTCTCTCTGTTCCTCTGTATAAAGGATCAGCCTGAGTTCATCCTTTTTAATGTTTATCTCTCTGGCTTCCTTTTCTTCTTGAATGGCTCTAGCTAAATTTGTCCAGAATTGTGTTGAACATCAGTAGTGGGAGTGGACATTCATGTTTGATTCCAGATATTATTGGAAATGCCTTCACATTTCTCCCAGCCAATATCATGCTGGCCATAGCCTGACTCTCCTGAGAAATGTTCCTGTTGGGGCACGACATGGTCTCACATTGTAGGGGTAGTTACAGCATTCAGGTTTCATTTTTGCCCTTATTCCTCGAAATTCTAATCTGTTCAACTTCCTATTATCCTGGGAGCATTCTATATAGCCCTAAAAGGCATCCCAATTGGATGTCTTCTATTTTGATAATTTTTCACTGTTTTTGATCCCGCAGTACTCTCCAGTGACTAATTTATCTCAAATTGACAATATGTGCTGGGGATGACATGTAGAAATGACCAATAAGAGGCATTCCACTCATAGAAGTCTCTTCCTAATGCTTGATTGGACCCCAAATCCTAATTACATGCTAATGTCATGATGGTCCACCTGGAGCCCACAGCTCTGAGACTAGTCGGCCCTGTGTATAGAACTGAAACATGACCTGCTATGGTCTCTCTGCTTCTGAATTGGGCTCACTGCCTGATGTCACTTCTACCAAGGACTAATGATACTGGTGTGTGTGTGTGTGTGTGTGTGTGTGTGTGTGTGTGTGTGTGTGTATTAATGGCAGCCATAGAGCTCCACTTGACACTAATTCAGGACTAGAGACTCAAACAGGCACTGTCCTGAGAAAAAGAACCATCATGATATATCTGGTCAGCATTTTTTAGCAACCTGTCATTGAATTCTTATGCAGTCCTGCAGCTCCTTGCTATCCAGAAGTTTGAAACATAATGACAAAATCAGCTCACTGACAATTTTGATTGATATTAGACTGTGCACATTTGGGTCTCACAATCAGTATGCCCTACAAAGTCTCAGGTGTTCACACATCTGCTTGAACCTGGCAGTGATAGACACCTATATGAATGTCAGATGCAAAGATCTGCCTGATGCTGGCCAGGTCTAGGCACTGAGCACTGGCCATTAGTAGAGTCATTTGAGCTTCATCAGGTGCTCCAAGGACTCAGCTCTAAGCCAAGTTTCTATGCTCCCTTCCCTGGCTTACCATACAGAAACTGTATCTTACTCTGTTTCCTCTTGGCAGTTATGGGAGAAGGGGTAGAATCTTTCAGGCTTTGGGTGGTCGAAGTATTTAATTCGCAATTACAGATCTGAGGTCAGGGACTTTGGGGTCTGTCCAACCCTAAACAGTATCACAATGAGTCTGACACTAGAGTTCAATCCCCGCCCCCTTCCCAAATAGGAGATATTTCTTTCCAGATTGGGATATTTGGAGCTAGAGAAGTGGTGTTATAAAACAATTCCTTCCTACTTCCTTCATTGTAACTTCCTGGTTACTAAGAGTGCTGTATTCTTTCACCTTGCTTCTTCAACTCTTCAATACAAATGTGGTGCAACTATTCAGATTGCTACGTGATAAGGTGATTGCTAGAGCATGTTGTTATCCATCTTGTTTAACCCCCTGAACCTCTTTATACATGCTGCTTTGAATTTTCATGAAGTATGTATTCAAATCCTTTGTTCTTAAACCCTATTCTTTTGGGGATATAAATGCTTTGCTCATAGTTGTGACTCACCTTAGTAAGATCTTACATGGAATACAGAATCTTAATAAAGGTGATTTAATGAAGAGCGTTTGATATTTTTACCACTAATATTTTCATTTATTATCTAGGAAATGTTTGCCTTTTACCAAGTCATGAATATATTTCCCTAAGTTGCTGTGGTTTCTGCTACCATAGAATAGCAGAGCATATTTTTGTAAGCCAAATTATTTCATACGTGCCAAGTTTATTTATACTCTCTGGTTTGTCCTGTTGTGCTATTTGCCTAACCTTGTACAAACACAGTTTATTTTGATAAAACAGTATAATAATGCATCTTGAATTTCATTCTATTTCTTCCAGATCATTATTGCTATTTAAGATAATTTAGGCCAATCTAGTTAGTGTGCATTTCTACATGGAATTTATAATTCAACTTTCCAGCTTGAAATATTCACCAAATGATGAGAATTTTTCACAAAATTTGGCTAAAGTAGCACTGTCTTCCACACATTGCCTATCTTCATGCATTTGTCATCTTTAATTTCCTTCAATGAAGTTTTTGTTAACTTCAGTGTTATATATTTGGCTTCTCTAACATTATGTATATTATAGTTTAACTTTTTATTTCCTAGTAGTTGCTTGTGTCTAGAAAACATCATGGCAAACTTTGGAATTCCAATTTATTGTACTCCAAACTTTCTAACACTCCACCAGTTTAAACCTTTTTTTAAACTCAGATTTTTTTTATCCAGGCATGTTATCTCTGAATAAACGCATCTTTATTTCTTTTAATACACTTTCCTCCAATGAACTCAACTTTAGTAAGATATGCAATTAATTCAAACAAATACTCTTTTTGTCAAAAGAAAAAGGTATAAAAATTTTTAACATTACAAGTCATGTTAGCCATACACTTTATAGAATTATATTTTCTAATAATATTTTCTATTTCGAATTTGATGAGAACTTTGGAATGAGCAGGCAATTAGGCTGATTTTTTTATAAAATCCTTAGAGCTTAGCGTCTCTATAGTTTATTTCTCTAAACATAGAGAGTAGTAATCTATACATAATTAAATCATTTGTTTGAGATGAATGATATGCTCTGTCAATTTTCTGCATCCAATTTTACTTTTTTTCCACAAATTTACTCCATAAAGCTTTGTGTATCAATTTGTGATAGTATTATTCAAATAATATGGTGCTGACATCACACAATCTTTGTGGAGGGCTACTGATAATGAACTCTTGCATATAAAAATATTCAGCTCCTATGTGCCTTGCCTGAGAGCGTGTTCCAGATTAAGGACCAGCATTGTGGTGCCATGGGTTAAACCAACACTCAGAACATTTCCTCTCGTATAGCAATTACAGCCAAGAGTCTTGACTACTCCATTTCTGATTCTACTTCCTGCTGATTCAATTGGGAAGGTCCTGGGAGATGGTCCAAGTGCCGGAACTCCACATCCACACTGGCACCTTACTGTGTTATCTCAGTAAGTAGGAGATGGGTGCTGGAAGTTGCCAGGCTTTCAAAGGTTAGAATTCTCAATTTGCAATTGCACATCTGAGAAGACCAGAACAGAGTTCCTGGTGTGGCTATTTCAGAAGGAAATCTCTCTTGCTCTGCACTTTCATTATTAATTATTTTGCATTATGTGACAGT
The DNA here is from genome assembly GCF_030435755.1 of Ochotona princeps. Classification (NCBI taxonomy): domain Eukaryota; kingdom Metazoa; phylum Chordata; class Mammalia; order Lagomorpha; family Ochotonidae; genus Ochotona; species Ochotona princeps. Next base: position 14,945,378 of record NC_080836.1, read on the forward strand.
TTCATAGGCTCTGGGAATCCCCCCACCCCTCCCCACGCCCCTCCCCACTGGTGGATTCCTCCACCTTGATGCAGTATTACAGTTCAAATTCAATCAAGATTCTTTCCTTGCAAACGTATACCAAGCATAGAGTTCAGCTACTTATTGTCCAGATGGGTTGAACAGTTTCTTGGGGAGACCATTTCTGGTCCGAAGTTAGAGCTGGTAGAATATCATCCCAGTCAATTAAGAGTCCCAATATAACATCAACCTTGCTCTGCATTTTAAAGAAGTAAAATCTTGCTGCTCTAATTTAGCCCAATTTTGAGAACGGGCTAATTGTAGAAATATGGAAAAACAACATAGTCTCATTGGAGTTAGATGCAACATCAATGTGGTTTTCATTTGTGTTTCCCACAGCGAGAGCCTGTTCATATGTCTGTTAGCCATTTGAATTTGCTCTTTGGAAAAATGTCTGTTCATTTCCTTTTATGGGTATTTGTTTTGCTGTCATTGAGTTTCTGAAGCTCTTTGTCAATTCTGGATATCAGTCCGTTGATAGTTGTGTAGTGTGCAAAGATTTTCTCCCATTCTTTTGGTTACTTATTCTGTTTGTTGATTGTTTCCTTTGTTCTACAGAAGCCTTTAAGTTTGATGTAGTCCATTTGCTTATTTTGGTTTTGACTAGCTGTGCTTTTGGTGTATTTTTCAAGAAGTCCTTCCCTATTCCTATGTCTTGGGGAGTGCTTCCTATGTTTTCCTGTAATAATTTGGTGGTTTGGGGGGTACAGATTTAGGTCCTTGATACATTTAGAGCTGATTTTTGAGTAAGGTGAAAGGTGGAGATCTTGCTTCTTCCTTCTGCAAGCTGCTATCCAACAAGTTTTGCTAAAATGATCAACCTCCTCCCCTGGATTATTTTTAGGTCTGTTGTTGATGTTTAGTTGGTTGTATATGTGCAGGATCCCTTCTGGAGTTTCTATTCTGTTCCATTGATCTTATTCTCTGTTTCTGTGCCAGTAGCATATAGTTTTGATGGCTACTGTCCTATAGTGTATCTTGAGATCTGGAAGTGTGATTGCTCCAGCTTTATTTTTATTCTTTAGGATAGATTTGGCTTTATGTATTTTCTTGTATTTCCAAACGAACTTGTGTATCATCTTTTCTATTTCTGAGAAGAATGTTGAGATTTTGATTGGGATCAAATTGAATCTATACATTACTTTCAATCATAAGGGTATTTTGATCATGTTTGTACTGATCCAGGAACATACTATATTTCTCCAACTTTTAATATCTTTTTTCTTTTTTTAATGTTTTGTAGTGTTCATCACAGAGGTCTTCGACATCTTTGATTAGGTTTATTCTAAGATACTTAAGGTTGTTCTCCACTACTTTTCTTAATAGTACTACAACACAAAGCAATACATTAAAATCCAACACAAAAATCATATTGATTGGAAAGGACTGGAAGCTTTTCCACTATGATTTGGAAATAGAAAAGAATGTCCATGTCTACCATTACTGTTCAGCATAGTATTGGAAGTCCTTGCTAGAGCTATTAGGCAAAAAAAAGAAGAAGAAGAAGAAATTACAGGAATTCAAATTAGAGTCAAGGAACTAAAATTATCACTGTTCACAAATGACATGATTCCATACATAGGACTGCCAAGACACTCCAAACAAAGACTATTGGAACTCATAAAACTCTGGAAATATAGCAGGTTACACATTTAATGAATGTAAGTTGATAGCCCTTGCATACACAAACTATTTCTAACTAAGAGCAAAATGAAGCAGTTATTTAAAAAGAAAGAGTATGTGATGTCTGTTCAAGCATAACCTTAACCTGACTTCTTGCATACTATGACATTTCAATTTTATTGTTGCTTTTGTTTTAAGTAGAAAAAAGTTGATACCTAATCAATGTTATTACATCCAATCTGCAAGAATATTCAACTTAAAATTTTACGTTAGAGTTACATGTTTAGGGCGGCATGACGGATCAGTAGCTAAATCCTAACCTAAATCCTTATGTTGCATGCACCAGGATCCTATACTGGTGCTGGTTCACGTCCTAGCTGCTCTGCTTCATATTCATTGTTCTACTTGTGCCTTGGGAGAATAGTAGAGGATGGTCCAAAGCCTTGGGGCCCTGATCCACAAAGGAGACCTGGAAGAGGCTCCTGGCTTCTGGCTTCAGATGGGTTCAGCTCCTGCCAATGTGGCCATGTAGAGTATGAAGCAGCAGGTGAAAGGACTTTCTCTCCTTTTCTCTGTAAATCTGCATTTCCAATATAAATGAATGAATGAATTAATTAATCTTTTGGAAACTGCATGATTTTTTTAAACATTTTTTTTTATTGGAAAGCCAGATACATAGAGTAGCTGCAGTGGCTGAAGCTTAGCCAATCTGAAGCCAGGAGCCAGGAGCTTCCTCGGGGTCTCCCACATGGGCTCAAAATCCCAAGGCTTTGGGTCATCCTTGACAGCTTCCCTGGCCACAGTCAGGGAGCACACAGGGAAATGGTGCTGCCGGGATTAGAACCAGCACCCATATGAGATACTGGTGTGTTCAAAGCAAGGACTTTAGCCATTAGGCTACTGTGTCAGACCCCATATCTATGTAACTATGTAGTAATAATGCTCATTTAAATTCAAAATCAAAAGTAAATTATTACAAAAGCTCCACTTACATTGATTATGGTAATGCACTAGTATGTCCTGCTTGATCCTAAATTATGAATTAAAATATTCAAAATTGTAATTCCATTTGAGTTTTAGAAAATGATGCTTTTCTTCAATGAGTTGACATATGACTAGTTTCCAGAATTTTGGCAAAATTAGTTTGTATTTTAAATGTCATAATTACCCTATATGCCTTACATTTCTTCTCTATGTGACCAAATATACTGCATGTTAGTAGGCCTGAAATTTAAAGTGCAGATTTTAAAAAGTCAACATATATGAAAACTTAAGTCATTAAAAGCACTGATTGATAGCTTTATTGTAAATCTCCTATTGCTTTGATTCCTCATTGTGCTGTGTATCATTTAAAATTTCACCTGAGAAAATGAACAGAATCTTACAGATGAAAAATAGAAAATGACACCCTCCCATCTAGGTAACAACATATGTTGTAAGCCAAATGCAATTAAATGCACTCAAGTGTGTGATCTGAATATTTATCTCATGTCACTTTATAAATTGCTATACATAAATTTGTGATATTTTGTTATTTTTACTAATACAAAGAACAAGAACCACACAATCCATGCCACAGCTCCTTAATTAACTGCAGTAATTATCTTACCATTTTGCCGTAATAATGTATTAGTGATCAATAATACATAAGGACTTGGGAAAACCAAATTGGCTTATAACCTATTTAGATCCCAGGTGTTTATAAATATAAACACATCTACTTATAATACACCTTAACATATGAAAAGTAATTCAGAAAAGAATGAAGGAATAAAGCATTATATTACACAATTGTATCTATGAGCTACATTAAATACATTTTTGTATTAATATCAAGCTAATCAAAAACACGAAAATAAAGTATCAGAGGGCACAGAACAAACAAAAGATTTCTGGGGCTAGCATAGTTGTGTAACAGGCTAATTCTCCACCGGCCAGCACTGGCATCCCATTGTCGGGATTGGTTCACGTCCTGGCTGATCCACTTCCTGATCTAGCTCCCTGCTTTGACTTGGGAAAGCAGTGGAGGATAGCCCAAGGCCCTGGGCCCCTGTGGGATACCTGGAAGAAGCTCCTGGGTCCCAGCTTTGGACCATATCAGAACTGAGTTGGTCATTGCAGAGATTTACGAAGCTAACCAGCAGATGGTAAATCATTCTGTCTAAATTCCTCTGTCTCACTCTTTCTGTAGCCAGGGCTTTCCAAGTCAAATAAATATTTAATTTAAAAAGAGATATCTTAGTGCAAAACATGTAGGCAAGTTATAGATTACAAAAAAGTACATTAATATGGAAAAGCAACGAAGATTTACCAACATTTGAATATGTGAAGCATTAAGACAGAGACAGAAGTGTTGAAGGGAACCATAATTCAAAATGTTATATTAATTTATGGACTAAAGCCTTGTTCACAGTGGTGATTTTAGTGACGTATGAATACTAATTGGTTCCATAACGAAATCAGGCATGAAAATGTCAATGTGAAGTATCAGGTATTTGGAAATCACCACTCCTAAACCCCTATAACCTGTTTTAATTCTTCTTTCTTTTTTTAAAAAAATTTTTATTTATATTGGTGACAATCTTTACATACTTAGTTATGGTAAAAAGGTTCAGGGGGTATAGGGAAGTGGGTAAGACTATTATGTCCATATTGTTTCCTTCTTATATCTGAGGTAAAGGGCGATATTGAGGGAGAGCCCCACCCAGTTTCCCACCCTTCCCAAGTCCCGGATGTGGGGCATGCTCTGAGATACTTGCTCAGGTGGTTTGGATAGTTCACCAGTTATGAATCGTTGCCATTTTGGCCAGTCCCAGCTCGGTGAGGTCGTTGAAGAATCCACTGATTGTTAAAGTCTTCATTTGCCCAGTATTTCGCTGCCAACATATAGCTGAGGTGAATGATTGACCTGTTCTGTCTTCTGTCGTTTCTTGGCTAGGGTTCTGAGTCCAGCAGTTCGATTGGGGAGATCCCCACAGAAACCTTGAGGTATTCCCAGACCAGATTCTTGTATGTTGTAGCAAGCACAGGGCCTGGCACAGTCCATCTCCACGATCAGCTGGTGGTTGCAATTGCTGGGTTGGTTCTGTTTTCAGTCCCGAGTTGCACTGGAACCAATAGGTGTTGCAGTCCAGCCTGGTTCTGCCCAGCACGTACTTGGCCCTCACATCAACCAGTGGGAGCTGCAGCCTAGTCGGGGCGACCCACAATAACCCCCACCAGGCCCACCCCCTACCCTGGTTTGCCAGTATGTGTAGCAGACTAGTCCAGTCTGTCCCCCATCCCATTTGGCTCTCGTACTTGTCAATGTGTATTAAAGCTTAGTTCTATCTAACCAGCTCAACTATCCAGCCCTCATGGATGTTGTTGAGTGCCTCTCTGTCTAGCCACCCCAGCCCCCATCCTAGTTTTCATGCCCTTCTGTGGGAGTAGTAACCCAAGAGGAGGGAACCCACTATTTCCCTCCCAGGTCTCTCTCAATCCTGATTTATGCACTGTTTAGGTGGTTCTGTGATTTGACTTGACAGAATTAGCCCCCAGTGCCAGCTTCTGCCATCTGATGCTGTGGCTAAGTCGAAACACCCCTCACCCACTCTGATTTATGCTTGTACCAGTAGGAATAATCAGCCCAGCCTGTCTTTTCCCTGATCTAGTCCACAGGCGGTGCACAGGTGTTGTAGCCCTGCTAAGTCTGGTCTGTCCCCAGCCCGGCCCACGCTCTCCAGTGGGAGTAGCTGTACAGTGAGGGGACCAGCTCCTTAATCCCCCTGCCAGTTCTGCCCTCTCCCTTCCTGGTTCTCACGTATGCTATTGGCACTGCAGTCACATCAGGTACAGGCAATCTCACCCTGGTATTCCATATTGTGCACTGGGTTTTGTCGCGACCAAACCTGGCTCAACCCACACTCTGTTCTGGTGTCCAGATTTGCCAGTGGATGGATGACATGTACTGATTCAGCCTGGTCTGCCCCCGACCCATGCCAAAAGTATGCCAGTGGGAAACTTTCCATGGCCTATTCTGGGCTGTTTCCTGTAATGCTTCTTGTGCTTACTTGCAGGGATTGTGTCCTGCCAGAGGAGTTGCCCAGGCTCCTCCATCAGAACCCCTCCCAATGCCAGATTTTGCGCATACCAGGGGGTCCATGAGCCAGCCCTACTCAGTTCACCTCCTGTCCTAGCAGCAATAGTGGCTTTTCTTGGCTGGCTTTCAACGCATTCTGGTTCTTGTTGTTAGATGTTTCAGCCAAGCCATGGCTCATTCATACCCACATACAGCTCACACATGGCTCAGTAGGGGGTTGAGACCTAGCCTAGTCAATCCCACATCCATCCTGGTTCTCCAGAACACCAGATGGTGTTGGAGTCTGGCCTGGCCTGGTGCATCTAATCCCAGTCCACACTAGTGCCACGGGAGACTACAACTGTTTCCTAGTTAGAATGCAGCCCGCATTCCAGCACATGTGCCCCTTGGTGGGAACCTCAACCCAGTTGGGGTGTCCCCTTAGCTCCCCAATCAGGTCTGTTCCTAGCCATAGATCATGCGCATGCCAGTGGGTGCTCTGACTCAGCTCCGCTCAGTCCCTCACTTGTCCTGGCCTCTGGCTTAGACACTGTGGCTTAGCATACTTGACTCATGTAGACCATTAGGTGCATGAGCCTAGCTCAGCATGACCTGTGCTCCATCCTGGCTTCTAGTTTCGCTTGTAGGCTAAGGTTTTCTCAGTCCTGCCCAGTGCATCCCGTTCCATTACGAATTTACACATTAGCCAACTGTTGGAGCTACTTTGCCCAGCTTGTCCGACCCCCAGGTCTGGACCACATGTTCACCAGCGGGAGCTGTGACTCCCCAGGTGAGTTTCCCAAGTTCCTCCACTTGATCCACTCCCAGACCCAGTTCTTATACATGCCAGTGGGTTTTAGGCCACTGCTTGGCGCAGTCAGGCCTTCCATTTGGCCTTATGTGAGCTGGTGAATGTTGCAGCCCGGCCCACCCCACACCCTATTCAGGATGCACTTTCAGGTGCTGCTGCCTTGACAAGTCCAGACTGCTGTAGGTTCCTTTACCTGTGATTGATGGCAGGCTCCTTGGTCACACCTAGCTTAATCTAAAACCACCCAAACTCTTGGGCTTACCAGTGGGGCTAGACTTTCCACAGGGTGTGGCCCACACATCCCACACAGAATCTACCACCGGATATGGTTCTCGAGTGCTACTTAATGTTATGGCCCTGCCTAATGTGACCAGTCTCCTGATCCATCATCATGTCAGGTAAAAGGATATCCTGCTGGACAAGTCCTGAGCCTTAGCTTTTGCATGAACTGGTGTTCACAGCTCAGCATTGTTATGGGATTACAAGTTCTTCAAAGGAAGAGTTATTGCCATTGGGAATGTTTAGGATTGACTCAGATCCCAGAAGTACAGTGGGATCAACCTGGAGCTACCTAAACAGCGATTCAGAAAACCAATACCCCAGAGCTCCCTAGCCAGGCGGCCAGCAGACAAAGCCTGGTGCCAAATGGCACACTGGCCGCCCGGGGACAGCTCACCACGTGCACATGGTGGCTGGGATCGGGATCTGAGCAGGACACCCCTTCCTGGGGCCCACCCTAACCTGTTTTAATTCTTACAAAGACAGTTATGAAATGAAATTCACATGCTCATTTAATATACTTATGAGTCTGAAGAGCTTTAACTGCCTTCCTTTGCTTTTGTTTTTAAAATAAAATGGTTGCAAATGTGACGCTACTTTAGTTCTCTCTCCTTTGCATATTTATTTGAAACACTGAGTTAGAGAATTAGAGACCTTTTCAGCCAGTTGTTCCCTCCTCAAAGAGTTTAGGCTGCAAGTGCTGGGTGAGCCCAAAATTAGTAGCCAGACACTTCATAACTGTCCTACTGAGGGGCAGGCAAGTAAGCACTTTGGCCATCTTCTGCTGATTTCTCAGGTACATTAGCAGGGAGCTGAATCAAAAGTGGACCAGCCTAGATTGAAACTGCTGCCCATAAAGATGCCAGCCTTGCCAGGGTGGCTTAATCTGCTAGGTCAGCATAGGGTCCCTAATCCTTCAATTCTTATTCTCATACTGATGGTTTCACTGAGTAGTTCTGGTAGTTCACAAGACCCAAGTTCATTGCTAACTTATTCATGTTTTCAGTGGAATTAAAACTCCGCTGGTGATTCAGTTGTGTACCTTCCATTTTTGCAGCTGACTTTCAATTTTGACATCTTCTGGTTGTGTTAAGTAAGCTGTTTCAGGTATGAATGTACAAAACAGAGCTCAGAGTAGAACAACATTCTCTTTCCCAGGATGCATTATCATCAGTGTTCTCAGGTTGCCCCTCTCTGACTCTGAGGACTGCTTGCTCCTTCCTGCTGTCATTGACTTTGTCCTTCATGTTTCTCCCACTGATGCCAGGGAAGCACTAAGAGCCTGGTAGAACCCTCAATCCTTCGTCTCCCTAGGCTTCCTTCGTGCTCTCCATTGAGATTTGCCCTGATTTAAAACCTTATTCTTAAGAATTTCATCTACAAGTACTATTCTTTTTTCCTATGAAACCACAAAAGTTTCCTTTTCTATCAAGAGCCACATACTCAGGCTTTAGCTCACTGAGCACACATTTTGTATCTGATACAGGCTTTGTTACTCCACATAAAACAGAAGAAAAGGATGTCAACAAGACTGAATCATTTTTTTAGGTCATTCTGGAGTCAGTAGTCTTGCTCATGTCTGTCTCATTTCCACACTCATTTCAGTTTATTCATAGACTGATTCCACAGGGATTCTCATCAATTAATTCATGATGTCAAAGAGGAAGTTCAGATAACCTCATTTTGCATGGACCTCAAGTTACCTCGTTCTGGATACAGGAGTCAGTAAATTAAAGGTATGTGCAACTTTAAACGAAAAATTTAGACTATGTTAAAGTAAGCACTAGATATTTTAGATATAAATTTAACATTGTAAAAGCTAGGCAAATTAAAATTTTAACTTTTTGAATTTAAGTTAAAATTTTTTAAGAATAGAACAAATAGAATTAAATGAATGTGATTTTTATGCAAAAACTTTGTGAAACCCATGATCAAAAAGCAGCTTTAACAATTACTGCAAAATGCATACTGTAAAAAATCTAAGCATAAATATCGACTATTTTCCAAAATCAACATATTATTTGAAATTCAGTTTTCCACTAATTCTTTGTCATGTCTATACATATATACATATATAAGTATGTATATTTTTACTTGTGTGTATATATGCACATTTGCACATGTAGAAGCATATGTGTTAATGTAAATAAATGTTTGAATGAATGTGGAATTTTAAAATCTAGACCCAATATGAGAATATCTATTTATTCATAAATTTACAATTGATCAGCCTATTGAATTAAGCAATTGTATAAATTCTGAGCTTCTCAGGCAAGCAAGTAAGTTAGCTAAGAGTGAAAAGCTGCTGGAGGAGATATCTTTAGTTTTCTATTCTTCTGATCGTTAATCATTTAATACAAAAATCCATATTCCTAAAAGTTTAACTTAATCATGCATAGATGATTTAAGGGGTTCTAGGAACGTATAAAGTGTGACATGGATGTAGGTGTAACTATTTTATGCTTTATATATAAAGTAATATGTGTAAACACAGAAATCCTGCAAAGTATATTTTTGCTGAAAAAAAAATTTTTTCCAAAGAAGCAGTTACTCGTTCTTTTACAGAACAGATTTCACCACTTCATAGCTAAGGTCCCAAAAGACAACCACTTTTACTTCCCTCCTTTTCCTGTCATTTTGTCAAAGACACATTTAATCTGCATTATACCCGCAAGCTTACTTCACCAGTAACCCTAATGTTTGACTGCTGAATCCACAGAGTACAAGGGTGAAAATGACAAGGCCCACAAAATGCCCCTTCCAATCCCGTACATTTTTTTAAAGATTTATTTTTATTACAAAGTCAGATATACAGAGAGGAGGAGAGACAGAGAGAAAGATCTTCCGTCCGATGATTCACTCCCCAAGTGAGCCGCAACAGGCCGATGCGCTCCAATCCGATGCCGGGAACCAGGAACCTCTTCCGGGTCTCCCACGCGGGTGCAGGGTCCCAATGCATTGGGCCGTCCTCAACTGCTTTCCCAGGCCACAAGCAGGGAGCTGGATGGGAAGTGAAGCTGCCGGGATTAGAACCGGCGCCCATATGGGATACTGGGGCCCTCAAGGCGAGGACTTTAGCCGCTAGGCCACGCCGCCGGGCCCAATCCTGTACATTTTTATATCATGTATTAGCTGACATATCAGTGACAATTTTGACTTTTTAAATGCTTGACTTTTCTGAAGTCAACTTATTTCACTAAGCATAATGTTTTTCCAGTTGCTTTCATTTTGATGCAAAGGTAGGAATTCATTCTCTTTTTTATGACAGAGTGATACTGCCTAGTGTATGTACACCACACTTCTAGTCAATTATTAACCTGGGCAGATTTTTGTATCATAAATATTATGAATTAATTTACAATAAACATAGGGTAAAAATATATTGAATCCATTTCATTTGGGAAACTTTGCAGGAGTGGGAAGGTTGGGTTATAGTGTAGATCTGCTTTATGATTTCCTGAGAATCACCATACTGTCTCATAACAGCTGTACTAGTTTACACTATTATCAACATTGTGTGAGAGTACCCACCTCCATGCCAGCATTTACTGTTCTGACTTCTGAGAACTTCACGAGCTGAAATCTCATCGTCTGTCTAATGTGCATTTCCTTGATGACGAAGTGATTCTGAGCATCTTTTCACATCGAGTTTGCCCTCTATATTTGTACCTTTGAAAAATCTCTCTTCCATTGCCTATTTCTTAACTGCATTGTTTGCTTTGTTATTATTGTTCCTTGAGTTCTTCATTTATATTAATCCTTAATCAGTTGCACAGTTTGCTACCTCTGTCCTTCAGAAACTGCTCCGCTGGATGCAGTTGAATGTATTCATTGTGACTTTCTGGCCTGTGAGTCTGTGGTCTTTGTCAAGAAGTTTTGCTAACCCCGGTACCATTTGGAGCTTACTTGATGTTTGCCTATATTAATTTGACAATATTAGGGTCACAGGCTCACATCCTTGATCTTTTCTGAGTTGATTTTTGTATAGTGTAAAGCAGTTTCTTGTGTAATATTTTTGCACACTGAGATCCAACTTCCCCAGTGTCATGTTGATGCTGCTGTCCATTATCCAGAGAAGGCTTTTAGCTTATTTGTTAAAGACCAGCTGATTACACATGCACAGATGTGTTTCTGGAGTTCATAGTCTATTCCATTAACCTACATGTCTTTAAAAAAAGTTTTCATTTGAAAGGCAGATTTACATACAGAAGGAGTTACATACAGAGGGAGCTTCCATCTGCTAGCTCACTCCCCCAAATGCTGTTAAGGCCTTGGAAGCCAGCAACCAAAAGCGGCTTCCAGGTCTTCTGGTGGGTGCAGTGTCCCAAAGGCATGAGCTACCGTGTTTCATGTCTCAGCTGCTTCATGGCTGATCCAGCTCCTTTCTTACGGCCCAGGAAAGCAGCAGAAGATGCCTCACATTATTGGACATATGTGTAGTTTGATAAGCTAGCATTTTGTTGAAGATTTGTAATTGTTATCCAGCAGGGACATGGGCCTATAGTTGGTCTTTTCTAGGTGCACAATAATAAGAGTTTAATTTTTGTTGGTTACAGAAAATACCAAGAAAATATGAACTTTTTTCCCAGACTAGTAACATTCTCATTTTTTTTTCTAAATTGCTACAGGGTTTGACTTCTTTTTTCCCCCCTGACATTACTTTCGTATAAATATTTAATAGCATGCATAGGTTTTCTACTTTGATATCACTTACAAATAAAAATATACGTTTTTTTTTTCCTGATACAAGATATTGAGTAATGGGAAGAATCCATTTGATTTCAGCATTAGTGCTTCCCTAGCAGTTCCATGATACTGACTCTCACCAGAATTGAGTCTCCTTGTGTGAAAAAAATGAAGGTGACAACCATAATACGTAATGCTACAAAAATTGAGTAAGGTGGATACTAGAACATTCTAAAATGGCACAAGAAAAATCCTCCCACAGAAATTATTGTGATAATCATTATCATTGTTATTGTTAGTTCCCTTTATAGTTTATAAGTGTAGTTATAAGTGCATTGTCTTCATTCAGTCCTTACTTTGGATCACAATTTTTTTTTTCAAAAAGATGTATTCATTCATTTTTTTTCCTTTTAAAAGAATATTTATTTACTTTTATTGCAAAGTCAGATATACAGAGAGGAGGAGAGACAGAGGAAGAGCTTCCATCTGATGATTCACTCCCCAAGTGACTGCAACTGCTGAAGCTGCACCGATCATTCATTTTTGATAAGGAAGCTCCAGAGAAAGAGTCAGATCTTCCATTCACCGGTCCACTCCCCAGTGGCCCCAAAACACAGCGCTGAAGGGGTCTGCAGTCAAGAGTATATCATTTTGTTTAGGTCCCCCACGTAGATGCAGGAGCCAAAGAACATTATGGTTTCTGCTACTTTTTCAGGCACACTACTAAGGATGAGGAGAAGGGGAAGTTGAGTAGCTAGGACTTGAATTGTTGCTTAAGGGGATGTCAACATTGCTACATTGACAGCTGGTAGTTTAACCTGCCATACCCAAATCCCAGCCTTAAATGTAATAATTCTTAATATGCAATCATTGGTAAAATATATATAAAATTTGTTTTGCATTGCTCCTTAAATCCATATAGAATGAGGTAAGTTTAAAAAATAGGAAACATCAATTGATTTAAATAACTCTGTAACAGTTGAAGTCAAATTTTGTATAACTAACAAAGCTCTATAATAATCGGCAACTTTCCTGAAAAAAACAAAAAGCTTATTAGGGAGACGAGCGTCATGGTGTAGTGGACAGAACTGCAGACAGTGCTGCAGGCATCCCACATGGGCACCAGTTCAAATTCTGACCAACAACCAAGCATCAGACGAGGGACAGAATAAATCAACCCTGCATCACTGTGATTACCTGGATGTAGCTTCTGGCTCTGTCCTGCCTCAGGCCTGGCTGTTGTGCTCATCTGCAAACTGAATTGGTCAATGGAAGATCTGATCCTCTTCCCCATTGCTCTGTAACTCTTTTACATGAATGAATATATTTTTTAAATGTTTTTGAGTGTCAGTTTATTTTTATTCATTAACTTACTGTAAAAATTGCTAAGTAAAATGGCACTGTAAATCCACAAGCCTATATTGTTTTCTTCTCTTACATGAACACATTCACAATGAATCCTTGATGGCCAAGTACTGCATTTGTATATACAGAATTGTCACAATTTTTAAAAAAGATTTATTTATTTTTATTGGAAAGGAAGATATACAGAGAGGAGAGACAGAAAGGAAGATCTTCCGTCCAATGATTCACTCCCCAAATGGCCGCAACAGCCGGTGCTGAGCCGATCCGAAGCCGGGAACCAGGAACTTCCTCCATGTCTCCCACGCGGGTGCAGGCTCCCAAGGCTTTGGGCCAACCTCGACTGCTTTCCCAGGCCACAAGCAGGGAGCTGGTTGGGAAGCAGAGCTGCTGGGATTAGAACCGGCGCCCATATGGGATCCTGGGGCGTTCAGGGCGAGGACTTTAGCTGCTAGGCCACGCCACTGGGCCCAGAATTGTCACAATTTTTCAAAATTGATTCCACTTGCATTATCAGTCCCTCTCCTGACAGCTAATGGGAGCTGACCATTTTATGACATTTATCTGATTGTATTACTACCTAATATTCACTTGAAGGACATAGATCTTTGATCTATTATTTCACTTCACAGATGTATACAACAGCCAAGTCCAACCCAGGAGTTTCATCTGGGTCTTACACATGGGTGGCAGAGGCCCCAAAACTTAGTGATCTTCCATTGCTTTTTTCAGGCCTTTGATTAAAAAACTGGATCAAAGTGGAAAAGCCAGGACTTGAGCTAATATATACATGGCATGCTGGTATCACAGGTTGTTGTTTTACCTACTGTGCAACAATGTCTGCCCCTCTTGTTCCATCTTGAATATGCTTGAAATATCTTAAAACAGATGTAAAAACTTAGTGTTTTCTATTACTGTGTTGTTATGTATACCTGACACTTCTGCAACCCCTCATTCAAGCCCATTGCATTGTTCCCTCCAATCTGATGTTTCACCAGTGTACATGCATTTCATTTAACATGCAAATAATGTTTAGTATTGCTATGTTAATAAATAAAATAGATTTCATTCTATTCTAATCATATATTTGCTTTCTAATATAGTTAATATATTAGAAAAGAAAATGCATGGAATTGCTTCTTATATCCCACTTCTCTCTTAGTTCCTGGGACAGGGTAGGGAATCTAAAAATGCCATTCGGAAAGCTCCATTTATCTTCAGTGATGATAAATATTGTGCAGAGTGAATCTTTCCCCTTCTCTGTTTCTGCAGTCCACAATGCATGATGCCCATGCAGAGCTAGGCAGAGAGAAAACAGAATTGAGAAGGGTTAAACAAGCTTTCTATAAGCCCATGCAGTCCTTAGATTCACAGCAGCCAAGAGAAGTACAAGATGGGGCAGCCTCAGATAGTCTCTGAAATCTTTTTTTTTTAATATATTATCACAGGTTTGTGTCACTGGTTTCATGTACTTCTATATATGAATATTCACTAAGCAACCTGAATTGCCTTTTCTTTGTTCAAACATTTTTGAGTTGGAAAGACAGCATGCAATTTGCATATTTACTGGAGAAAAGAGAATAAGATATATTTCATCAGCAACTTTAAGTAGCAACAAACTGGACACAATTTTGCTATTCAGGTAGAAAGTTTTTAACTAAAAACTTTAATTCTTAACCACTTTCTGTGACCACCTCATTGAGATTTCAATTTTAGTTTATACACAACATATAACATACATAACATAACATGTTATACATAACATCATATCATCTTAAATTAAGGCAAACATGTGGTATTTAACCTTTTGGGATTGGCTCATTTCCCTTTGCATTATGGTTTCCAGTTTGGCCCATTTGGCCACAAAGAACTGCATTTTGCTTTTTTTAATAGCTGAGTAGTATTCCATGGAGTAGATGAACCATAGCTTTCTTATCCAATCCTCTGCTGATGGGCATTTTGGCTGCTTCCATGTTTTTGCAATTACTGATTGTGCTGCTATGAACATAGGAGTGCATGTTGGTTTCTCATAAAACAAGTGTTCTGGATATATTCCTAGGAGTGCTATTGCTGGATCATACGGTATGTTGATTTTGAGTTGTTTGAATGTTCTCCATATTGGTTACTCATTACTATGTCAATTAATTCCATAATGATGTAAATTTTTGCTGATGGAATGTTGGAGCTTTTAATTGATCAGGATGATACTCTGCTGGCTCTGTATTCAGACCAGAGAGGGTATACCTAAGAAGCTGTTGAACTTGACTGGACAATAAGATGCTGGACTCTGTTTGGTATATGCTTGCAATGGGGGAATCTCAACTGAACTTGAACTGTGGTTATGCAACAAGGTGGAGGAATCCACCATGGTGGGAGGGTTTGGGGAGGGGTGGGGAGAATCCAAGTACCTATGAAACTGTGTCACATAATACAATGTAATTAATGAATTAAAAATAATAAATAAATAAATAAAAACTTTAATTCCACCAAGTAATAGGCAAACAAAATCCAGATAAAGAAATTGAACCATAGACATCATTTCTTCCCAAAGGGTTTCTTTAATGAGAAGTGTAATGAAAACCACAAAATAGATAGGATATCCTACCTATCAGTAATCTCAGGTGGACATTTAGCCTCCCGGTCAGAGTGCTCACAGGCCATATCCACGTGACTGGTTTGAGCCCAAGTTCTGGCTCCAGACTCCAGCTGCCTCCTAGGGCAGGTCTGGGAAGCAGTGGTCATGACATAGGTTACTGCACTCCTACCACGCACTGCCGCCACCTTCAGCTCTGATGCAGTTTGTTTGACTGCAGGCATATCAGGAGTGCACTGTGGGTGAGAGCTCTCTATATCTTTATGTCTCCTCTCCAAAATACATAGATATATATAAAAATAAAAGCAGTAAGTGGTAGTTGGTAGCTGTGTACTTTCTGCTAAAGGAAAACTTTAGCATCTTAATCCTTCTGATTACATACCCTGAATGAAACGGTTCATGATATAAGGTATTTCTCTACTTTGTGTTGATCAAGTGATATACTTGATTGCTTTTATTACCCATATTCAATGGAATTATATATAGGTTTTCATCAGCAAAACAAGTATTTCCTACAATAATTTGATTTCTAGAAGGATTTACATATCTGACAGGCAGTATGACTGGGGTGAGGGAGAGAGCGAGCAGAACATGGGAAGCTTCTTTCCGTTACGTGGTTTGATCCATCCGATGATTTCAGCAGCCAGGTGGGAGTCAGGTGCCTGGAATTCCATCTGGTAATCCCACTTAGATGACAGGGGCCCAAGGCCTAGAGCCATCATATGTTGCCTTGTCAGGGACCTTAGTAGGAAGTTAACTGGTAAGTATAGCAGCCTGGCCTCATGCCAGCACTCCAGTTTTGATACAAACATCCTAATAACAGCACCACAATGTTTGCTCCATCAGTTTTATTTTTCAGCTGCATCTGTTCTTTTCATTTCTATCCTAATTTTAAATGCTGTTGAGTTTCCTTGTATTTGTTGATCCTCAATCTGTCATTATATATATATATTACATATATATACACATATTATATATATTACATATATATTACATATTTTTAATTACATATTTTTCCTATTCACCTCATTTATTTTTAAAACCATCTTAATTTAGAAACCTACTAAGCTGCAGTTATTACCATATATTTGTACATAGCAAGTGAGTCACAAGTAAACTGAGGAGTGGGGCTGTGTGTCTGAGTCAGAAATAATGCTGCAAATGTTGGGTTCTCTGACCACATGTGTCTTAGTAAATTTTATGATCAACTGTTTCGGATTGTGTGTTGACAAACATATGAAACATGGAAGGGATTTGGAAATGGAGCAAAATGATCTAATGTGCATTAGCTAAATGTATCAGAAGTTGAAGCCAATAAATAGAAAAGTCAGTTTAGAAAATTATATGTGCTAATAAAATAACCACTCTTAGAAAATGGTATTCAGTTTAATTAACTGCAATAACTAGTAAAAGTCAGAACCTTATCTACCTCTGGCACACATGAAGGGTATCTCACTTCACTAACCTCCATTGAAGTAGTAATCATGCCCTAACACAGACTCGCTATGAAAAAACAAATTTTGTGCCATGGATTGTTTTAGGTAAAATCAGCAAATTTTCCTTTTGTTGACATACATTTTTTGTATTGTTACTTCTTCACTAAGCAAATTTATAACTGAGAATATGAACAGTTGAGCTTAGAAAGTAGGTTATAGGCAAAGATCAACATTGGATTCAGATTATTTTGGGAAGTGCTGAATTTTATCTTCTTTGTATAAGTAGGGGATGCTTATTTTATTTATATATATATAAAATAGGCAAGGTTATTGGAAGTAAATTGGTTTTAGCTCAAAAAGGTAAAATTTCAAAATTAATGGAACACAGACTTACTGGTAGGCAACAGACTAGGATGTGTCCTTGAATCTTACGCTATTTAGTATCTCATCTTTGCTTTCTGCTGAAGACATTATTTGGTGGCAAGCATATACATTGATTCCAGTTTAGCTCATGGCTTCCTGGGCCCTGACTATTTTCTACTATGAGTTGACAGCATAACAACTAATGATAGTAGATATTCAGTAAGTATGAATTAAGTGAAGGAAAACTTGAATTTTCAAAATGATAACTTCAGACACTATAACACCAATATGTCCTATGAAAATGCTATTCCAAATGCTTATGGGAATGTGAAGTATGAGAAAAACTATTAATCATTTTCAATTGCTTAAATTGGACATCTCTCAAGCCCATGTTTCCATATAGATTTTAATTAATTTATTTCTTTTTAAAGATATAGTTCCATAGGATCAGGAATTTCCATTCCCCACACTGGTTTCCCCTATATTATAACAATAGTATAGTACTTCCAAAACGGTCATTGACCTGTCACTCTCCTATGTAAGTGTGTCATGATATTGTTAGTATGCACAATGGCAGAAAGTCCAGCATCCTATTGTCAAGATATACTTAACAGTTTCACTGATTGTTGAATAGAGATGCATACTACCCTGTATCTTCCCTTCTCAATGACAGCCCCTATTATACAGTCCCCCTAAATGAATATATGTACATGCATATGTAACTATATATATATATATATATATATATATATATATATATATATATATATGTATTGAGCTTGCATTTTGCATAGAGGTTGGCTTATATCAGCACATATGATATTTGCTCTTCTGGGTCCATTTAGTTTTGAATTACTTTACTGGCATTGTCAGTTAGCTTAAAGAAATCCTTTAAGCATATTTGTAGTGCCACTTTAGCAGCAAATTACTCCCAGCTTTTTGGGACATATGTTTAATTCATTGTGAAGGATAGCTATCCTGGATAAAAAGTTTTTGTTTGAACTGTTTTTTTTTTTTATTACTCTAACATTTTACATACATTTCCCCACTATCTTTAGAATTTCAGAATTTGATTAGAATTTCACTATTGATTTATGGAAAAAATATATTGTTCATTACAAGTTGCTATTCTCTTGCTGTTTTTGTGATTTTTGTTCTTGGCTTTTCCAGTTAAATTATGATGTGTTTGTGTTTGAACACTTTGAACTATTGCTACTTGGAGTTTCTATCAGGTTCCGGAATGTATAGTTCATACCTTTTCAAAATTTGGGAAGTTTCTCATTTATTCAAGAATTATTTTGTATGCTTTCCCTTCTCTCCTTCTGATATACTATAACCTTCCAGTCATAAGTCCCTAAGTATCTTGTATGTATCTTGTAAGTATCCATGATTTATCCTTATGCCTTTTGAAAATGTTAAGTTGTTCTGGCAAATATTTTCTAAATTCAGATTCTGATGATTGTATGCCTTATGATTAATATTTGCAAATTTCTGAAATCATATAATTTTGGCCTCATCTATGCCCCCCATTTTGTTTTGTTTTTGGTTTGTTGCCATTGTTTGTGACTTTAAGACAGTTGAGTGAGAGGTGTTGTCTACCAAGACTTGTCATGTGAATAAGTCACACTTTGCTTTCCTTTTATCGCTTGCACTATTTGTGGAACATGAGGCCTTTGAAGGTCTTACTGCAGTGGCCCTAGGAATCAGATGCTCCTTTTCCCACAGAAGAACAGGGATTGTGTAGAACTGCCCTGATTCACTTGGTAAAATTTCTTCACTCTTTGTAAGTATCCCTTGTGGTGCTGGTCAATAATGTCTGTTTTCCATTCTCAGGAGCCATCGATTAGACACAGGATTTATAACAATTCATTTTCTTTACCTGGAAGGCAGAGAATCAGGGATAGAGGGGAAAAAGTTATCGTCCACCTCCCGGATCAATTTCCAAATATCCACAATGTCCAGGACCAACAGAGAATGTGGAACTCCATCTAAGAGTCCCACACAAGTGGCAGAACCCCAACCATGTAGGCTAGCACCTGCTGTTTCCCATGTCTTCCCATTAGCAGGAAGCTGAACTGTAAGTGGAATGGAGATTTGAATGCAGACGTTTTATTTTTGATGATGCTTATATAATTGAAAAGGATATATGTGCATGTGGACCACTGACTAGTGTGAGAAAGGTCATGGAAAGGAAGGAAATGGATGAGACAATTGCTTTCATTCTTTGTTGTTGTTGTTGTTCCTGTATCTGAAGAAGGAGAGAAGGGAAGAGCACTGCTCCCAGCAGTCCAACAGTGTCAGTACCTGGGGATGGGGGTTGGCCACCTGATGTCAACCCAGGGTCCTCCATGTGGAGCATGTTCCAAGGGTACTGTGTAAGTGGTTTCTGTAGTTCTGAGATGTTGTCAATTTCATTGCTCCAAAGTTGAGGAAACCCTTGGTTGACACCTTAAAGTCTCCACTTGCCCAGATACTTGCTGTGAAAGCTTGGCTGGGAGAGCTGTCAAATTTGTTCTGCCCTCCTTAGTAACAGTCCTCAGTGAGCTATCATGTCTCCCTGTTGATCTGGGTATGCTGTCCACTTCAGTGTTCAGCAAGGGAGGATGCCCAGTTCTGACACATGCACTCCATTGCCAGACCACAAATCCTGTGATTTTTTCCCCATAGTTGGAATTAAGAGACTCCCCAAAGAGAGCTTGCTAGAGGTGACCCCAGACCTGACTCTCGTGTGTGTTAGCCAATGTGAGGTTCTTCTAAGTCTGTCACACACACATCAGCCTAGGCACACACTGGCAGTTGTAATTGCCTGTTCACTGAGCCTTTGCCCACTCCCATAAAGATTTGCTTAAGTAACTGCAATAAACAATATGTACCCTCAACCCACCAGTCTTTGCAGACAGACTGAGCTGTGGCAGCCTCCAGTGTAAAAGCCATTTCACCGGGCCTGGCGGCATGGCCTAGCGGCTAAAGTCCTCGCCTTGAACGCCCTGGGATCCCATATGGGCGCCGGTTCTAATCCCGGCAGCTCCACTTCCCATCCAGCTCCCTGCTTGTGGCCTGGGAAAGCAGTTGAGGACGGCCCAATGCATTGGGACACTGCACCCACGTGGGAGACCTGGAAGAGGTTCCTGGTTCCCGGCTTCAGATCGGTGCACACCGGCCCGTTGCGGCTCACTTGGGGAGTGAAACATCGGATGGAAGATCTTCCTCTCTGTCTCTCCTCCTCTCTGTATATCCGGCTTTCCAATAATAATAAAAAATCTAAAAAAAAAAAAAAAAACATGGAAAATAAAATTTTAAAATGTTTATTTTGATGAAAGGATTTGAAAACCTTGCATGTCTGTTTGTTTGTTCATAAAACCTTAAAGGATCCTAGTATGTTTATGTTTGGTCATTCCCTCAGAAAACAGTGTAGAAACTGACAATTTTTTTCCTTTCTAGTAATCAAGGAGTTAAGTTCTGAATAATGACAGAATCAACAGATTTCAAGATGATGTACTCATTGTGCTTGTTTGGGAAAGGAAACAGATCTGCATATAATTATTAAACCTGAAAAGATTACAGAAAATGATTCTTGAAAAAGTGCACAGAGCAGTCATGTTCAGTGGAGAAGATAGAATACCAGGTGCATGGTTGGGTCTAGAATAAGGCTTGGAGTAAACCTCCTGAAGGTGCGTGCTTCTGGTTTCTATATCAGCTCTGCAAACAAGGTTAGAGCACAGTTGTAGGTGAAATCGCTTTTTTTAAAAAAAATATTTTATTATTATTGGAAAGCCGGATATACAGAAAGGAGGAGAGACAGAGAGGAAGATCCTCCATCCGATGATTCACTCCCCAAGTGAGCCACAACGGGCCGGTGCGCGCCGATCCGAAGCCGGGAACCAGGAACCTCTTCCAGGTCTCCCACGTGGGTGCAGTGTCCCAATGCATTGGGCCGTCCTCAACTGCTTTCCCAGGCCACAAGCAGGGAGCTGGATGGGAAGTGGAGCTGCCGGGATTAGAACCGGCGCCCATATGGGATCCCAGGGCGTTCAAGGCGAGGACTTTAGCTGCTAGGCCACGCCGCCGGGCCCATTTTCCGTGTTTTTGAGGTTCCCTGATTTACAAAAAAAATCTAGAGGACATTGCTTTGGGCAGCTGGCTAATTTGACACTGACAACTACATATCCCAAACGCAGAATACACTGGAGGTCCAACCACTCCACCTGTGAACTGGCTCCCTGCTGGGTAAAGCAGTGGACAATGACCCAAGCGTGTGGGTCTCCAGCCACTGCATCAGAGACGCTGCCTTCAGTCTGAAATAGCACAGGCTGCTGCAGCAATCTGGGAATTGAGTCAATACATAGCAGACTTCTGTCTCTGACCGCCTTGCTTTGCTACTTTGTGAGGTATTGGTTCTTTTTCTACCTCTTCAGATAAGAGCTGTATCTGTCGCTTTTTCTGATGCAGCAGGGTTAGCTTCTGGAAAAGTTATGTTTGGCTTATTTCAATTTATCTTCCCACTGAGATCAAGCAATGTTAGATGGTGACTAATTCATAGATCAGAGTAGACGCTCCATATGCTAAGACAAATGAAAGTGTTACATAGGAATACAACTCATGTTTGTTCCCAGAGCAATGTCTTCACATTGCTCTATTAAGCCTCATTTATCAGCTGTGGAATTGTCTGAAAATGGGATTTGATAAAAGATCATTGCATCATACTTTAATTTCAGTTCAGAAGAAATCCAAAATATACTGCATGTTTTTAAGAATTTATAAGATACTGAAAATTCTAAATTCATTACCTTGTCATTACCAAAGTATAATTTTTCTATATCTGAGTTATTCTTAAGTATCATTCCTATACATATTTGAAATTTTCCTCTATGGAGCATATTATTTCCTGAAATAAACAGGTGTCAGATCTTGCAAAAGAGAAAAGAGTGAGCAAAGTCAATTTTATTTGTTTTTTAATTTTGTTTTATGACACTGTTTCATAAGCTCTGGGATTCCTCCAACCCCATTCCAAGCCCTCCCCCCTCCATGGTGGATTCCTCCACATTGTTGCAGTAATACAGTTCATATCCAGTCGTGATTCCTTCATTGTGAGCATGTACCATGCATAGAGTCCAGCATCTTATTGTCCAGATAAGTTCAAGTTTCCTTGGGAGACCATCCCTGGTGTGAAAGTAGAGCTAGCAGAATAGCATCCCCTACAATGAAAAGCCACAACACAACATCAACAATTTACAACATCATGGAGTCAATTGACATGGTATTGAGTGACCAATATGTTAGAAAGTGCAAGTTCGTTACCACATTCTGTGACTATTTCATTGCCATTTCATTTTTAGTTTATACACAACCAGCTGCTATACACCTTAAAATGGTTATAGGGTACTATTCAGCTGTCTCATGTCTATTTTCATTTTTATATTTAGCAGCTTATAGTATTCAAGCATGATTTTTACTGAACTTGGTGAATTTTAGGATAGTCCACACAGGCTTATAACTCTAACAAGCCATATGTTAACAATTGAGGCGCAGAACATTTTTAGGAGGGGTATACAGAGAAATCTTCAACATCTTTGTGAGGAATAACTAATCTTTGTGTTTTATCTAGTAAGGTATATGTGAGTCCAAGCTAACTGTTTCCCGTCTGTTCTAAGCTTTCCCTATTATCCTCTATCTAATCTATTTTGTTTTGGGAGGGGGGCTCCGGTGCGACCCTGATGGTCATTGCAAGAGAGGGTGGGGATCCAAAGTTGGGACTGAGTCAGAACCAGAGAAAGATCCTCTCCCTAGTCCCGAAGGAAGTTTACTATCCTTCAGTTTCTGAGGACCGCTCAGAGCTCCTGGCTGTTGTTCTGATGACATTAGATCCTGTGAGGAAGGATCTGGGCTTCTTCCATCTGATAGGGAGTGGGTGATCGCAGAGTTCTTGGCCTATGACGGCACTCCAATTCCCATGGTCCCCTTGGCAGGTGGGATATAGCCCTTGGTGCCCGTACTGATAGTCCTAGGTAAGGATCCAGGAGTCTCCAGGGTTGGGATGGTATATGCGGATTATTTGCATAAATAGACCTGTACAGCAGCTCATATCCAGGTCAGTTCGGGCACGGAATACAGTCTCTGAAAGGGGAGAACTCACTGACATCTTTGATTTCTTCATTCAAAATAGCTGACTTCTGTCTAGATGTGAAATTAGTTCACACTAAAATAAAACAACTTGTAATACAATAGTAGTACTTATCTCTGTTACATTTACTTTAGTAATTAGTAAATAAAATTCAAACATTTTGTCTTCATCAGATTTTTGGATATGGTTGTAAATGTTTTGGTCTTCAAGATTGAACATGGAACTTTACTGCATCCATAGGTGGTTTATTGTGTTTCATTCTGAAATTCTTGCAAAAAAAAAAAAAAAGGAATCCAGTGCATCCCTCTGTGGGAGTGGATTTCTTCGTCAAAAGGTACATATTTAATCGTATGTAGCCAAAGGGTGTAGTGTTTTCTCAGCTCACTTGAGGTGAGGCCCATGGCATTTTTCTGACAAGGGCAATACTCCCCACTGCAGAGACCAAATGTTTAGTTAAAATAATGATTTTCAACTTTGTTACTAAATGGGCCATCAACACAAAATAATATAACAGTATTTTAAAAGAATATTAATGTAAGTAAAGGGCACAGTTACAAAGAGTTAGAAGATTATCTGTTGAGTTATCTCTGCCTATCTCTATAAAAAGCAGAATATGGATATATATAAATCACAAATTTCTGAAGTAGCTGTTTCTGAGGATGAAAACAAGTTCCAAAATTCTGCAGAAGATCTCAAATTACACCTATCATAAGATATACTCCACCTGGTTTAGTTAATGGGTACACTAAAATGTAAAATCAGGTCACAGGGTAAAAAATTGAGAAAATTGGGTGTTACATATATGATACAACTAATATTCATTATGCATGTATATATGTCAGTTGCTGTTTAATTTTTTTCTCAATTGGAAAGACAAATATGCAGAGATAAGTGATATAGAAAGAAAGATCATCCTTCAGTCCCCAAGAGGCCATAACAACCAGAGCTGAGCTGATTGGGAGCCAGGAGCTTCCCCTGGGTCTTCCACATGGGTGCAGGGTCCCAAGGCTTTGGGACATCCTCTATTGTTTTCCCAGGCCACAAACAGGGAGCTGGAAGTGGAGCCAACTGGGATAGGGACCAGTGCCTATATGGGATCCTGGTATATGCAAGGTAAGGATTTATCCACTAGCCTATCACACCAGGCCCTAGTTACTGTTTTTAAATATATTACTACTTTTAGTTCTGATCTTATAAAGCTCAGACCCAACAAAATGCCCTGCCTGCAAAAAATGGGCACAGGCTGAGGCAGTCTGAGGCCAGGAGGTTTAACGTGATCTCTCATGCCAGTTTCAGGCCTCAAGTGGTGTAACAGTCCTGTTTCCATTGTTTGGCAGACATGTTAGTGGGGAGCTGGATTGGAATTTGAGCTTCATGGACCCAAGCCATTGCCCATCTGAGATGCTATCATTGTAGGCAGCAGTTTAAAGCTTTGTTCTTATTGTACTGAAACTTTACTTGTCACAGACTCCTAATATAGCACAAAGTATATTATAGATAATAGTAGAAAACCCATACAGGACACAATTATATAAATATAAAACCTGGATTGCTGCTCAAGTTGCAAACCATCCACCTAAGTTGATTTCCATAACTACATCCTTTTGTTGTCTGATTTATTTGGGTTGATTTTGTTGATTCGGTTGAATTTATTTAGATTGTCCAGTCTGGAGCTTGACTTAACTCATATGCTCATTTAATAGCAATGAAATGAGAGGTTCATGTTCATGATCTATTGGGTGAGAAAATGGAAAGAAATTCTAAGCCAATGTCAGAAAGCTAAAGCAGGTTGTGTCAATAGTGCAAGACAGGGCTGGTGTTGTGGCATAGCAGGCACAGTTGCTGTCCATGCTAAAGGCACTCTACTTGGGTGCCAATTCATGTTCTGGCTATGGTACTTGCGATCCAGCTCCCTGTTAATGATCTGTGAAAATCAACGTAAGACTGCCCACATGCCTGGGCCCTGCTCTCCATGGTTGGGGACTCAGATGAAACTCCTGGCATTGGCCTGCCCCTGGCTCTTACAGCCATGTGGAGATCATAGATAGATCTGACTTTAAAGAAAAAAAAATGAAACCTTTAAAAAAGAAAAAGAGAAGAGTGCAAAGCCACCCTGGCACCTGTTCATAGTGACACACTATAATGCATAGCCTCTGATTTAATGGAAGAAACTTTGAACTCTCCCACAGGTGAGTGTTTGACAAGTCTCTATATAGTGAGGATGAAAAATTTAACTTCCTAATGAAATCCAAAAAGAGAAATTTTTCTGTCAGGAACTTCTAAAATTCTTGTGTATTTGTATTCTCCTCTGGCAGTAAAATTGGGAGGAATATTTATCTGGATGTGTATATATTTTGAAAATATGTCTGCATTGAGACTGTGTGTTATGGATTCTTTTATGTCTTTGCATTTGATTTTGGTCTGCCTGGTATCACAGCGGCTTTTATCATAACAGCATTTCATACCAATAACTTTTCAACTGAGGAGTCTAATTTCAACGTGTCAAGGACAAACAGGAAATGTGACAGAACTGCCTAACAATAGGCAGGTATTTGTACACCAGGAAATGACATTCTATACTCCCTTTGTGAATCAGATTATGAAATGCAGGTTGTCTTGGCTGTGAAGGGTATTTGAGGCCAAACAGAATTTCAGGCAAACATCTTCAATAAAACTCGTGACCCTCTGGTGGCTTATACTTTATTACCACGTCAGCCTGGATTTAATGTTACACAAATGCATGCATGTCATGTAAATTTTACATCTGATGACTGCCTTCTTTTCTAATTCTGTGTACTGTGCCCTATATTACCCTGTGTTCACCCTGTCAACTGCTGTTTTTCATTGCTATGCCTGAGTCTCATCTCGTACCTACTGCATATGCTTTAATTGGATGCTAAAAATTCTTATTAAACTGGCATAATATTTGCAGTATCCATATTCTCCATTTATGTTAGATATTGGTAATCCATAGGTTATTCTGTATTATTTATAAAATATGATAAGAAAAAAATTAAACTTGTGAGCTAAAAATGCATCTTTTCCCACGTAGTTTAAATTTAAACTGGTTTGAATCCAAGGATGTGCATCCTATGTGAACAGAGGACCAACTGTGTAATCAGTCTAGCCTTATCTGAAATGATGATTTGACCATCTTGATTTGATATATACATGTTTCTTCAATTACAGTTGCTTTAAGAAAAGGCATTACAATAATGTACTTTAAATGTGAAATATTCCTTCCATGAGGAGCACATATTCATCCCCATATGTGACGGTCAGTTCAAGTACACAGTTATCTGTGTTGCTGGGGCACAGATTTATATCAAATTATCATGGACACAGAGGATAGTGTTGTGGCATAGTGCACTAAGTCCCTTTTTTTAGTCATGGTGTTCTGTAACAGAACACTGTTCTGAGATCTAGTTATTCTATTTCCAATCTAGCTGCATGCATATGCTGCCTGGAGAAGCAGAAGATGACGCCATCCATGTGGCTGACTAGGATATAGGCCTGGCTCATACTTTGGCCTGACCTAGACTGGGCCGTTGCAGCCACTGAGTGAATAAATGAGAGGATGGAAAATGTTTCTGTCTTTGTTGTTCAGTCTTCCAAATAAATAAATGGTATAAACTGTTCACCAACATTTATCTTTCATGATAGTTCACTATAGAGAATGTTTACATATATCGTAATACTGATTATTAATAGTCCAAACATTTTCTTAATCCATAGACAGAAAACTTCTCAAAATGTTTTCATCTTTTAAAAATC
The DNA here is from genome assembly GCF_030435755.1 of Ochotona princeps. NCBI lineage: Eukaryota > Metazoa > Chordata > Mammalia > Lagomorpha > Ochotonidae > Ochotona > Ochotona princeps. The sequence goes on from NC_080836.1 coordinate 14,972,546, forward strand.
AGTTCTGTATGTTTTTAATAGCATACCACTTATTTGAAAGGCAGAATCACAGAGAAGAAAAGTCAAAGATCCTCCATCCACTGGTTCACTCCCAAATAGAGAACCTGGCCCAACCTGAAGCCAGGAGCCAAGAACTCCTGGGTCTCCCACATGGATGCAAAGGCACAAGCACTTCACAATCCTTTCCTGCTTTCCCAGGCACATCAGCAGGGAGCTGGGTTGGAAGTTTAGCATCTGGGACTTAAACTGGCATCCACATGGAATGCTGTAGATAATAGCTTTACTCAAAAGCTATCTCCAAAAATGTTAACTGATGTGCATTTAAGAATATCTCAAAATGCTTGTAGATCATAATTAAAACAAATTGGTATTCTGCTGCAAAAGTTTGAAATTCTTGCATATTATCTTCATAATGCACATTTCTATAATTTTTGAAGCCCTCTCTCTATTTACAAAGCAATGTATTGTTTTTATATATACACATCATGCGGTGTTTCTGCATATAAAAAAGTCTCTTCTGAAATATACGTCCTTTATGGTGAAAATACTAAATTGCATTTCTGACAATTCCTGATGTTGAATATTTTTTCCGTATTTTTATTAGAAAGTCACATATACAGTGTATTTATTCATGTTGCATTATATATGAAGTGTTTGGCTAGCTGAGATTATTTTATAAAAATGTATTGGCCACTTGTCCAATACATTGCTTTCCATTTTTTTCATTTCTTTGGCTAGACAGCATTTGATTCAATGAAATATTCATTGTAAGCTTTATTTTTGTGCATTTAATCCAAAAAACCCTCACCTGTTCCAGTGTACTAAAGCATCTAATTGTTTTCTTCTAGAGGATTCAAAGTTTCAAGTCTTTACTTTTACCTGCAATCCATTTTAAGATGGACTTCAGTTTCGTTTATATGCACGCGGCTGCCCAATGTTGCTAGCATCATTGACAGGACTGTCCTTTTACAAGCTAGGTAATCAGCACCACTACGGAACATCTCGGGGCTGTGTACTTACTTCTCTAGTCGATTCTGTTCCACTGCTCATGTTTTTCTTATTCCAACATCATATTGTTATAATTACTTAATGTACATAAGATAAATACATTGTTCCCTGATTTATTTGTTTTAACTTCCGGTTTCTGTGGATATTGTGGGTCCTTTGTGGTTCCAACTATTTTTAGTACTGATTATGATATTTTTCATAAATAGAAAGATTATTGAGATTGCATTCAATCTGCATACTGGTACATACTTCGGACATTATCTTAATATTTATCTTCCAGTCCATGAGCTCTGGAATATCTTTACACTTCTGAGTCTTCTTTAGCTTCTTTTGACTATTTGACTTTCTGCTTTCCAATTTAAATATGTGTTGCTTCCTTTCTGCAGTTTAACTGCTCTGAGTAAGACTTCAAACGCAACATGACAAACAAGCGATGAAAGTGGACGTCCTGTTCCGTATCCTAAAGAGAAGCAGAGCGGAAACAGCTCAGATAACTATTGGCTGGTTATGGAACTCCTCTGTTGTGCTCAGGCAGCCCTGTTCTTCATCTGTTTTTTTTTTTTTCCAGAGTACTTTTATGCGTAGTTGCTGGATTTGATAAAGTATTTACTCAGTACCTACTAAAATGGCATTTGATGTTATCCTTCATTTAGTTAGTGGATCACTTTTTAAAAAATCTTTAATCATTTTTACTGATTTGCGTATGTTGAAGCTTTCTTGAGTATGAATTCTACTTGATAGTTTTTACCATGAATTTGAGCTCAATATTTTATTGAAGATTTTTATATCTGTCTCTTTCAAAACTATCTTTGTACAGCTTTAACTGTTACATTCTTGTTTTACTACTGATGGACTCAAAATGAGTTTAAAAAAATTCCTTCAGGGCCTGGTGCAGTGGCCTAGCAGCTAAAGTCCTCGCCTTGAATGCCCCGGGATACCATATGGGCACCAGTTCTAATCCCGGCAGCTCCACTTCCCATCCAGCTCCCTGCTTGTGGCCTGGGAAAGCAGTCGAGGACGGCCCAATGCTTTGGGAGTCTGCACCCCTGTGGGAGATCTGGAGGAAGTTCCTGGCTCCTGGTTCCCAGCTTTGGATCATCACAGCACTGGCCATTGCGCTCACTTGGGGAGTGAACCATCAGACAGAAGATCTTCCTCTCTGTCTCTCCTCCTTTCTGTATATCTGACTTTGTAATAAAAATAAATAAATCCTTAAAGAAAAAAATTCCCTCTAATTCTGTAAATAATTTAACCATAAATACGTGCAACTCTTTAAGGCTTTTACAGAATTTAACAGTAGACCCTTCTCTCCTGGGACTTTCTCAGAATGCTCTTGACTAATTTAATAGCACTACCAACTATGGTTCTGACTAGGCATTCTATCTTCTTCCTGATTTGTCTTCAAAAAGTGTTCACATTATCCATTTCTTCTAGACTGGTGGCAGGTATGTATATTATATTCTCTAAAGTTTCTTTGCATTCTGGGAATATCACCAGTAATGTTCCCCATTGCTTCTCTGTCTTAATCTAGATAAGAGCTAGCTCATGCTTAAAAAAAAGAAATAAAAACTAGCAATTGGATATTTCTCATGTATACCTTATGGTATTACGTTGTGATTTTCATTATTTGAACACATTTTGAATTATTTTAGGTGAAGTGATAGGGTGTTTGATATTCCATGTTTTAATAGAGTTTTAATGAAATGAACATCCATGTTAATAATTATCCTGTATCTTTTTGGTCAAAATATTGTGCTTAAATTGTCTTGTTTCAAGAATTATTAAAATGTTTTTTTCCTTAAAGATTTCTCAAGACAACCTATTTTTTTTTCTGAATCTTGCATTCAAAGTACATCTAAACAAAAGCTGAATAAAATTAGTTTGGGAATTAAGATCATGCTGTCATTAACAAAGAAAATAAGTGAATTATTTTGTCTATTTGTTTCATATATTTAAGGATAAATTTACAGTACAAAATTAGAAGACAAAAAAAGCATTACTAAAATGCTTTTAATTTATTCAATCAGTGCTCTTAACTTATTCCATTATTCCATAATGATTTGAGTAATTTGATATATCTATACATCTTATATCATACGTAACACATATGTGTATCATGTAAGTCATGCAAGTATATCACGAATTTCATATGCATATCATGTCATGTATATGATGCATATATATGCATATCACACGTGCATCATATATAGGTATATCATGTATATCATACTCTATCATACACCATATGCATATATAGCACATAACTATCATCTATGTCATCTATGTGCTATATATGTCACTCATATACACATCTCATGCAACTCAAATATGACATACACGTCAAATCTACCCTAATATTTGGCAAGTGTGGCATTCGCATGTCATATCTGATATGTGTGTCACATCTGACATGCATGTCATTGGACATATCTGTCATATCTGACTGTGGTATGTCTGAATCACATGTTGAATATGAAACATGTCGAATATGGCCTGCATATCAGATACGACACACATGTCAGATGTTACATGCATGTCGAATGTGACACACATATCAGATGTGACATGCATGTCATATGACATATGTGTCAGATACGACACATGTCGAATATGACACGTGTGCCGAATATGACATGTGTGTCAAATATGACACACATGTCAGATATGACACACATGTCGAATATGACACACATGTCAGATATGACACTCATGTCAAATATGACACATGGCAGATGTGACACATGTCAGATGACACATGTCGAATATGACACACATGTCAGATATGACACACATGTCCAATATGACATGCATGTCGAATATGACATGTCAGATATGACTCATGTCGAATATGACACGTGTGTCAGATAGGACACACATGTCGAATATGACATATGTTGGATGTGACACACATGTTAGATATGACACACATGTCCAATATGACATGCATGTCAAATATGACACAGCAGATGTGACATGTCAGATAGGACACACATGTCGAATATGACACGTGTGTCGAATGACGTGTGTCAAATATGACACACATGTCAGATATGACACACATGTCGAATATGACATGCATGTCAAATATGACACACGGCAGTAGTGACACATGTCAGATTTGACACACATGTCGAATATGACACACATGTCGAATATGACATGCATGTCAAATATGACACACGGCAGATGTGACACTGTCAGATATGACACACATGTCAGATATGACACACATGTCGAATATGACATGCATGTCAAATATGACACACGGCAGATGTGACACATGTCAGATATGACACACATGTCGAATATGGCACACATGTCAGATTTGACACACATGTCGAATATGACATGCGTGTCAAATATGACACACGGCAGATGTGACACATGTCAGATTTGACACACATGTCGAATATGACACACATGTCAGGTATGACACACATGTTAGATATGACACACATGTCAAATATGACACACGGCAGATGTGACACATGGCAGATATGACATACATGTCGAATATGACACGTGTGTCGAATGACATGTGTGTCAAATATGACACACATGTCAAATATGACACACATGTCGAATAGGACATGCATGTCAAATATGACACACGGCAGATGTGACACATGTCAGATATGACACACATGTCGAATATGACACGTGTGTCGGATGACATGTGTGTCAAATATGACACACATGTCGAATAGGACATGCATGTCAAATATGACACACGGCAGATGTGACACATGTCAGATATGACACACATGTCGAATATGACACGTGTCTCGAATGACATGTGTGTCAAATATGACACACATGTCAGATATGACACACATGTCAAATATGACACACGGCAGATGTGACACATGTCAGATTTGACACACATGTCGAATATGACACACATGTTGAATATGACACACATGTTAGGTATGACACACATGTTAGATATGACACACATGTCCAATATGACACAGATGTGACACATGTCAGATATGACATACATGTCGAATATGACACGTGTGTCGAATATGACATGTGTGTCAAATATGACACACATGTCAAATATGACACACATGTCGAATATGACATGCATGTCAAATATGACATGGCAGATGTGACACATGTCAGATATGACACACATGTCGAATATGACATGCATGTCAAATATGACACACGGTAGATGTGACACATGTCGAATATGACCCGTGTGTCAGATATGACACACATGTTAGATATGACACACATGTTAGATATGACACACATGTCTAATATGACACGTGTGCCAAATATGACATGCGTGTCGAATACGACATGTCAGATAAGACACACATGTCGAACATGATATGCATGTCAAATATCACACATGAATGACATGCATGTCAGATGTGACATGTGTGTCCCGTTTGACGTGTCAGATATGACACACGTGTCAAATATGACATTCATGTCAAATATGACACACGGCATATGTGACACATGTCAGATATGACACACATGTCGAATATGACCCACATGTCAGATATGACACACACGTCAGCTATGACACACTTGTCAAATATGACACGTGTCAAATATGCGTGTTGAACATGACATGTCAAATATGACACATATGTTGACTATGACACACATGTTAGATATGACACACATGTCCAATATGACATGCATGTCAAATATGACACAGCAGATGTGACACGTCAGATGACACACATGTCGAATATGACATACATGTCAGATGTGATACACGTGTCAGATATGACACATGTCGAATCTGACACACGTCAGATGTGACACACATGTCGATTATGACACTTGTCAGATATGGCACACATGTCCAACATGACACACATGTCAGATATGACACACATGTATGGCGTTCAATTCTAATATGACACACATGTCAGATATGACGTGTTGTGAATGCCATGTATGGCAAATATGGCATGTATGTCACATATGACACGTGTCAGATATGGCATGTTCCATATCTGTCACACATGTCGGATGACATGTATGTTGGATATGACACACATGTCAGATATGACATTTGCTTTGGATGCCACACGTCAGATATGACATGCATGTCAGATATGACACGCCTGTCGAGTATGACAATGTCAGATATGACATGTATGTCAGATATGGCATGCAAGTCGAATATGACACGTCAGATATGGCATGTATGTCAGATGTAACATGTGTCGCGCATGCCACACATGTTGAATATGACATGCATGTCAGGTATGACATGTTGACTGATACGCATGTCGAATGACATGTCGGCTGACATGCATGTCGAATATGACACATATGTCTAATGTGACATGTCTAATATGTCATGCATGTGAAATATGCCATGCATTTAAAAATGCAATACATGTCTTGTCATGTGTGTCGTGACATATATCATGTATGACATACACATTGATCATGAAATTCATGTGTAATGATGTATGCCAAATATGCCATGTATGTCAAATATGACATGCCAGTATATGTGTTGTGCATGTCAAATATACCATACATGTAGAATGTCATGCATGTCATGCATGACATACATACAGCATGTATGTCATAGCATTGTCATATGTTACATTTTGGTACATGTCATTCATATCACAAAAGCAGTGCTTGTAATTTATGTCATACATGACATATATGTCATGCATCATGTCCATATATGTAATATATATCACATGTCTATATCAGAAGTTTATATCATGTCTTATTCATATATTTCCTTTATGTCATATATATTATACATGATATGTATAGATAGGTATATGGTATATATGACATGATATGTATATGTATATGGCATGTGTGACATGTTATATATGATATGGCATGCAAATGATATGATATGCATGCTATATATTATGTATATCATATGATATATAATCAATATGATCTATATAATCTGATACATTATCTATGATATAGTCTATATGATATGTATAGATATATATGATGTATATATGATATATCCTATCATATCATGCATATAGATATCATAGATACATAGATATATCTAGATATCATACTATATCTACATATCTGTCTATATCATGTCTATATATGATATCTATACATATCTATATGTTTATATGATATATTGATATATCTTATAAATTACCTGGTCCCTCCAAAAGTCCTCTGGAAGGCATATTGAAAGCAACAATGCAATTGTGTGTTTAATGTTTAAAGATATCTTATAACTATCATATCTATAAGATGTATCTATAATCATATGGGTATCTTAGATATAGATATATATCTTTGATATAGATATCTAAGATAGACATCTGTCTTAGGTATCTATCTATATCTTATATATAAGAGAGATTTCCAAGATATATCTGTCTTAGATATATCTCTATCATATATATATCTTATATCAATATCTATCTATATATATAGATAGATACAGACATATAATCACCTGGTCCCTCCAAAAGCCCTCTGAAAGTTAAATTGAAAACACCAATCCAATTATGTTTTTAATTTTCTCCAGCCAAGAGCAGGTAAGATGTAAAGTATTCTGCTATATATCATAGAATCTGTTTCATACAATATTTCATGTACCTTTGAGAGTTTGTTTTCTGCAACTATCAGATTAAAAATTGGTAGATGTCAATTTAGTCCGGTTGGTCTACATTCTTTCTGGATGATTTGACTTTAAATGTAAAGTCAACATTAATCACTTCATTTTCTATGAACTAGTTTTCATACTAACTTCACATTTAACTGTGAACTTGCAAATCTCAGTAACTTTTGAATAATGTTGCATTTTGAAAATTCAGAATTAAAAATTTAACAGTCATTAAAAACAAATAAACCAATATGCATAGAATATTCATTCTCAGATTGATGGAATATTGTGTTAACTTGCAGTGTATACTTCAACATTCACATTCTGCTAACTATAAAATAATGATCAATAATTTAAATTGATTATATCATGTGAAGCATTTAAATGCAATACTTAACAAAATTAATTCCATGTGATTATCAACAGATGCAGAACAAGCATTTGATAAAACACAAGCATTTGGTAAAACATGAATAACTTATACAAATTTGATACAGCAAGAACATTCTTCAACATAACCACAACCATTTATGACAAACCCATGTGAGTATCATAGATGAAGGTTAGAGGTATTGTCGCTAACATTACTATTACAGTTCTGGAAGTTTTAGCCAAGTCCCACTAGGAAACAAAAAGAAATCAAAAGTCTACAAATTAGAAAATAGGAAGTCAAGTTATCTCTGCAAATGCTATGAGCCTATAATTAGAGGAATCCAAAAAGTTCCGCTAAAAGACTACAAAATTGTTACAAGTCTTTTTAAAGTTGCAGAATACAAAATCAAGAGTTTTTGTGTATACAGACAAGGCTATGGCTGAGAAGGACTTGTAAGATCGGTCACAAATCATAATTGCTTCCAAGAGTTTAAATGCCTTGTAATAAATCTAGCAAAGATTTCTATGGTGAAAATTACAAACATTAAAAAAATAATGGAAGGCCCACGAAAGAATGGCAAAATCTTGCATGATCAGAGAGTGGAAGAATTAATATCAAACTGTCCATACTGTCTGAAGCAATTTACAGAGTCAAAATAGCAACTAGTCTTCTCAGATCTAGAAAATTTGATGTTAAAATTCCTTTGGAAATATAAGAGATCCAGAAATATCTACAGCAATCTTAAAAACCGAAGTAGCAGTTACCACCATACCAGATGTCAGGACAGTAATATTCAACATAATCTGGTATTGCACAAAATAGTTACATAGAACGACAGAATGGCAATTGTAGAAATCAATGCATGTATCTAAAAAAAAAAAAAAAAAAAAAAAAAAAAAAAAAAAAAAAAAAAAAAAAACACCAAACCTTAAAGTCTGCCCCTTCAGAGGACAGCCTTTTCATTCCAGATTCTAAGACTCAGAACACACACTAAGACTCAAAAAGTTTTCCTTAAGTAGGGTGACTGGCTCATTTTGGGCAGGTCACTGTTGATGTAAGAGACCCCAGCTACGTGACTAAGATGGTGTTGTGTTTCTTGAAACTGCCTTGTAGCTATGACTTACCAGATGCTCCACATGTCTGCCTCCTGAAAGTACACCATAAGTGTGACTTGCTGAGGATAGTAAAGGACCAGGGCTTAACTTTATTTCAGGAGGTGAGTCCAGTCATGTCAGCATGCGTAAATACATCTGCCCATCCTCTCCAAAGTCTCTAGTGCCACTTGGGTTCTTCGGTTTCCATTAGTGACCATCAGTTTCCAGACCCTGAAACTGGCCAAGTTGACTGAATCACAGGTTCAGGGCAGGGATGGAATAGCAGTGACCATCAGCAGTTGGTTGATCAAGTGCTATTCTTAAGACATCAGGAGAAGTCCTCCGTTGCTGTCCCAGACTCCCACCTGGGACTCAAAGAGACTTGGGACAATCAGACAGGGAAACAGGAAATATCAGGTAAGATAGTAACCCCAGGGTTGGAGACTGAGAAAGGTTTGTCCTAATGGATAGAATGGAGACCTGATCACTCCCCAGAAATCCTGTGTTACAATTTCAGGGCAGAGCTGACTCTCAGAAGGAGACCATGTTTTAAATTGGATGAGGAGTGTGTGACTGTGCAGTCATTCCTGCTCAAATCTGTCTCTGGCACACACTATGAGTGACTGGTGGGTCTCAACCTCCTTTCCATGGTGATCCTGATGTGGCTGCAGGTAAAGGACCATAAGGGGGGGCTGACATTACATTTTTGACTCCTGCTACCGCTAACTGGCACATTCACAGTATTAGACATAACAATTTCAAAAAGGGTTTTTGTGAGTATTATAGGATGAGGTAAACCCCTGGTAAACGAACAATGCTGCGTACAGTTGATCAGTCCTCCTTCAATGTTACCTGGCCATAAATGGGAACATGTTTTGCCATAGTACAGACAATCTGATGAATAGTCATGAAACATCCCAGACATCCAGATCAATTCCCTTACATTAATTTGTGGCTGTCCAGCCTTCAGACCACGTCATCCTGAGTCTGACCTGGCATTTCAAAATGCCAAAGTACTCAGCCTGGACTCACAAACTTTTGCCAAATCTTTTCCAGGGTGTTTCAGTCAAGAGAAAGCCCTGCCACCAGCTTATCAGGCCCCACTGTCACCCAGTGCCACCTGCTGCTCAAATAGCAGAATTGCCAGTCTACCACCTTCTCTCCCTGCCCCCAGAGAAACCAGTGTAAGCCTACCAGAAAAACTTCAGAGACTTCTCCCCAATAACCTAGAATCTGTGGTCATGTCAGAACAACCTCCTACTGGTCCTCCAGCTGCCCCTGAGAAAGACTAGGGTGCATCCTTTACTGAAGTAGATGTCTACCCCCTGAAAGTGCATTGTAAGTATGACTTGCTGATGTAAGACATAAAAGTGTGGATAGACAATGGACCTGTGGTGCTCAATCAGCCCTTATAATCTACTGTCAGCCTGCACCACCACTGATTTCCTAAAACAGAAACGTAATGCACCCCTCTACTCAGAGAAGCCATGAGCACTTGTTGATCAATTTGAGTCCACTTTCAAGCTCCTCTTAGCTCTCTTTAAGACTAAAGAGGTGGAGAGTCCTCTCGGAGACTTGCAATTATGTCCAAGGAAACATTCTGGACCCTCCCAGTGGGGCAGCCCAAGTTGTCCCTGACTAGGATTTAGATGAAGACATTGATTCAGCTAGAGGGGAATGTCCTTCTGGACTGCTATTGAGAAGATCTCTGAGCAGCAGCTTACCAACATTACCAACACCTCTACCATCACTCCCTATAAAAGGAGACTTTTGTAAGAGGCTAAGTAAGGCATTCAAACTTTATAGCTCTTTTGACCCTGAGGCTCCATCGAATTAACAAATGATCAATTAAGATCCTGAGAAATAGGAGATGAAACATCAAAATGAGACCTGCCAGTCCTGATAACCAGCCCTGCACCTGAATATGAAGCCACACAACCAAAGGTCAAGGCCACTAGAAAGAGACCAATATACGTACTACAGGGGAAAGGGTCACAGGTAAGTACTCCAATCTGTAAGCTCACAGATTCAAAGACTGAACCATCAGACTGAGCACACAGAGTAGCTGCTCAAGTAATTCCCTAGAGTAGATCAAGAAAAACTGGGTTCACTCACCTGGGGAACCCACAAATCCATGATTCTGACAATGTAGGGGGCCAGTCTCTGAATCTTACGGTAGGTCCCAGAGCAGAATATTCATTTATCACTCACCAGATAACACCTCTGGGAAATGGAATTCCTCTCATCATGGAAGCTACTAGAACCTGAGTTGAAAATCACTTGATTTATTGGACAGGCAGATTTTCAGAGAAGGAGAGACAGAAAGATTTTCCATCCACTGCTTCACTCCTTAAGTGGCCGCAACAGCAGAGCTTAGCCAAAGCCAGAATCCAGGAGCTTCTTCCCAGTCTCTCACTTAGGTACAGGGCCTCAAGACTTTGGGTCATCCTCTACTGCTTTCCCAGGCCACTAGCAAGGAACTGGATGCTAAGTGGAGCAGCCAGGACATAAACCTGCTCTTGTATAGGATAAGGATTTAGCCACTAGGATAGCAGGCCAGGACTGAACATTTTTCAAGATGTGAAACTACATTCTAGGTAGCCAGCAGGTCAACCAGGAGTTCCTTTACATGCCTGAATGTGCAATGCCATTACTAGAATTGGACATCTTCAGAAAACTTGGGGGCTGAAATCCGCTTTCCACTCACCAGATCTGACACCTTAACTCTATCTGGCAACTTATTGAATTGCATAAATCCTTGCTTTGTCCACATGGCAACATTTCAGGGGTAAAGATGAGTACAAGTTTTGATGGACTTTTGAGGCCAAAAGGCTTCTTACAGCTACCCCTCAGATCTAGCTGAAAATAATCCACTGGGAATGGCCAGAAACCAATGGATTAATCGTAGCTGGCCCAAAGCCCAGGGCAGTACCAACAGTGCAACAGTAGTACTTCTGCCCCAAAACTCCTGACTGGGAACAAATGACCATATCACCAACCTGTAGGAAACAGATACCCTAGCTGAATGTGCATCCCCATGGAATATTCAACTGCTGCCATTAAAATGCTACACTCAGTGATTCCCAACCTGTACATCGTGGTCCTATCGATGCTGCCCATTTCACCTGCTTGGACTTCAAGGATGCCTTGTGCTCACAAGCATCCCCCATTAGCTAGCTATGTTCACCTTTGAACATAGGGAGGACCCTGACAGGCTGAAAGCTACAGCTTACTAGGACAAGTCTGACTCAGGGATCCACAACTTGCCCCATGTCTGGAGAAGCACCAGCAACACATCTAGCAAGAAGTGTTCTGCAGAGTCTTTGAATTGAATGACATCCCTGGATGTAGACAGCTACCTATTAGCAGCTAAAAGACGAGCTAATTGCGACAGAAGGTTGTGAACACTCCTAACCCTGTTATAAAAGGCAGGATATGTAGTCTCCGACAGAGGGTCCAGATAATTCAACAACCCATCAAGTACCTGGGATCCTGAATTTCACAAGGTATGCAGACCCTGGGACCTAAAAGAAGAATGAATGCAGGTAACATTACTGAACTTAAAACTCAGGCTGGATCCCACTAGGTCCATGGATTTCCCCCTAATATCCAAGCACCTATACCAGTTCTTCTCAGGGCCCAAGGCATCTCCCTTCATATTTACAGAACATGACCATAACTTCAACACCCTTAACACCTGCAGACAGTGCCTGCCTTGGGCCTCCCTGATATGACTAAATGTCTGCATCTGTTTATCCACAAGAAAGGAAAACTGACACTTTTCCAAGCATATGGACTCAGGGGTCCGTGGCAGACACCGTGTTTCTATTCCCTAGCTAACTTGGTCCTCCTGACCCGGGAAGTAGAACCACAAACTATGAGACACCACTAACAAGTTCTGCACTTGATGATAGTTCTGCTGGACAACAAGGGGCCACCGCTGTCTCAGGAAAGGATGACCCATACTAGGCACTGCTACGTGAAAGCCCGCATTTCACCTTCAAGTCCACACAGACTTTTTGAATCCTGCAACTTTCTTAGCAGAAGAGGAGACACACACCCCACCCCATTCAGTCTCCAATATACACACACTGCAGTTGAGACAAGTTCCTGGATGAGATCTTTTCTACACAATCCCATTGAACTAACAAGCCAGTCTGAATCAGAAATTCTTCATGGATGCGACTAGTAGAGTCCATAAAGGACAATGGGCAGCTGACTGTGCAGTAGCTACTACACTGCTCCAGTGGAGAGTCAATGTCTCCCAGGGGCCTGGTCTAACCCCTGGACTGAACTCTGGGCTCTAATACAAGTCCTCCATCTTGGCAAGGAAAAGGGGGTTTACATTTATACTGATTCCGGGAATGCTATTCTACCATACCTGTGCATAGGGCCATTTGCAAGGAAAGAGGTCTCATCAGTGCCAGTGATAAGAAAATGAAAAAGTCAGATGCTAAAGTTACAGGATGGAATTTAGGATCTACCCAGGAGACAGTTATGAGCTACTGGGGCCACGACATGCGCATTGATTGTATCTCAAGAGGCAGCGCTCTTTCAAACATAGAAGCATACATCCATAACAATGCTAGATACAACCCAAGAAACTGCTCAGTCCTACCCCCAGGAGTCCAGAAGTCAGGAACATCCCTAGTGAGTACTTAGTGACTGACCAAGAAATAAAGCCGTGCCAGGGACAAAGATATTAACTGGGGATGCTCTCTGTACATCCTCAGACAGGATTTAGGCCTTCCCCGCCTGCACCGTGCAGGACAGAGATGTGGCAAAGGCTATCCTATGAAAACTCATTCTCCAGCACAGACTCCACTGATGTTATGGGGTGACAGCCCCACATTTGTGGCCAACATAGTCAAGCAGCTGACCAATTAAATAAACTCCATAAAGTTTGAAGACCACAAGGACCAGAGGGAGTGAATCAGACTGTCAGAAATACTCTGGAGCTGAGAGCTCTCCTCCCTCCCCTCGTAGCTTTGCCTTTGGAAGGAGAGTCTTCAAGCTTTGTGAAATGCTTACCTAGCAAGGCAGCTCCTTTGTCATCAGTGTCCTCCAAATCCACCAAAATGTGTTGGGATATACTCCAGTCTCCATAGGCAATTGCATTCATCTTCTATGACCAGGTGACTTTGATTTGGTCAAGAATTGGGAATAAGAAGCTGTACTGGTAGGGAACATTCTCTTTAGGGCTCATTATTCCTAGTGCTCTCAGAGGTGTAATTTCACTCCCATTGTATGGTGGCCTGATACGGTGACAGGTCTTCCAATCCAGTTCCTGGGAACCATTGAAACTTTGTACATCCTGGAACCCTGACATTTAGTCACAAGAATCACCCCATCTGGGAGATGGTTGCCTGCTTCAGATACTGAATCTTTGGCCCAACCACACACTGGAGGCAGATCAGTCTACTCACCATGGAAGCATCATGAAGTTGCAGCCTTTCTGCCAGTTACAAGCCTTCTCCAATCACAAACATGAATGCCAAACACAGATGCACAGCAAAAGCCTTAAAAATACAAAAAGGGACACGTGGGAGTTAGGGTTGCCATGTTCTCCATGCCATTTAAATATATGATAATGTTAACCATTCTGATGTCCATAGCTTTAACCTGGGTGTATGTCTGGCCATGGCTATACCAAAGGACTAGAGCTGGTGACTAAAATAGTTGCTCTAGCATTTACGCATAGAAATGTACAAATACTGTGTGTCAGGCAGTCCATGTCCTCTTAAACTCTAGGGCAAGTACACTTTTGAGCTACTTCTCCATGACCTGATAAACCCTTCTGTCTTAGTTGCCTGGTTTCAGAACCAGCCGACCAATAACTTCATTCTTCAAGCATATGAACTCAGACTTCACCAAACACAGCACTTGCTGCTTTTATTGGAGTCTGAATTCATTCCTATCACCACAATGTCTACATCTGCATTGATGGTGAATCCAACTTTACCCAGCCCAATATGTGCTGTCAATATTGCACAAATTGGTGGGGTTGTGATTCCTTCCCAGCATCAGGGACCCAAACTCACCCAAAACCTAGCTGCATGCTTGAGTAGCTGTGTGTTTCTTGAAACTGCCATGTAACTATGAAATGCTGATGTAAGGTGTAAAAACTAACATCAGGGATAAGGGCTTGACACTTGGGATATGAGCCAAGTCAGATCCACAGATGTAAACACATTTGCCTATCCTCCTGGAAGTCTTGAGTATTGATGCGTTTCTTCAGTCTCCCACATGTAACATCTTGAACATATGGTGCTAGGAAACTTGGATCTCTACATGTAGGAATATGAAACAAGTCCCCTACCTTATTCGTTACAACAAAATAAATTCAAAATACTCATAGCTAAATCTTTGACCTGATATTGTCAAATTACTTGTGCAAAACATCAGAGAAACTCTACAAGACATTGGTGTCAGCCAAGACTTTTTGGAAAAGACCCCACATGTATAAGCAATTAAAAAAGAAAGAAAAAAAGATGTCAGCATACATCCAACAGTATAGCTGGGACAGCAAAGGTCTGTGGGCTCCTGTTTATAAGAGGCTCCAGGAAAGAGGAGGCAGAGGGCCTCTCACCCAGAGTGCACTCTCGCCCCTAGTGAGTCCCTCCATGTGCTTCTGTGCTCTCCTTGATGACAGGCGAACACCTGTGCTCTGTCGCATCAGCTAACCAAGGACAGAGCTTCTTATCTATTCCCTGTCAGTGCTCTGACCAAGGCACCTTGCTAGCTTTCTTGAACTCTCTGCTGCCAGATATGACCTAATTCTGAGTTCTGTTTGAACTATGGTTTTACTAAGTGTATAAGAACTATAACCATGGAAATAAATTTTATCAGTTGCCCAAGAGAACACTGTTCCCCCATTTCTTTTCAGCTTTATCTCTTCACCTGGAACCTACTAGGTAAACTTGCAGACAGACAAGTGGGATTCCATCAAGTGTGTAAGATACTTCTGCACTGCAAAGGAAACTCAAAGAGGAAGTGGATGAAGGGTTAATACGCAGAATCTGTCAGGAAGCTCAAAAACAAAAACAATCCAGTTAGGAAATGGTGGCATGTATAGACCATGGGATACTAATCAGCCACAGAGATGAAATCCTGCCCTTCACAAAAAGACAAACCCAGCTGAAAGCTATGGATGCGCAATGAAGTAAGCCAGTCCAAATAGCTAAATAGCAGGTTTGTGGTAAAACACAAAAATTGTAATGCATGGGTGGATTTTGATTTTGATATTTGATGACTATTTACAGCCTTATCTATATTTCTAAAAGACTTTTTTAAACTTCTGTTTTGCTGAATTCTTTATCTAATTGAAGTTTAAGCCTCTGATTTTAAAGTGAACTGAAAGCATGTTCTAATAAATAGGAAATTAACAATAAGGAAGGGGCAGGAAGATTGAGAATCGAGTGGGATGCATCACAATGCTCCCCAATCTGCATTGTAACATACATAGGATTTGGTCACCTTATAGAAATAAAATTGCAATCAAATCAGAAAAAAAATAGAAACTATTAAGCTAACATTAAACAAGAGAAAGGGAAATTAATATGAAATCAAAAAACAGTGAATCAAAACCTGAAAAATATCAAATATCAATGGAACAAATGTGCTTCTCTGACAAGACTGGGGAGAAATAAGTCTTACCAAGACAGCCAGCCCATATGCAGTAAAAATAAGATCATTAGCATTAGAAAAAGTGTGAGATCTCTGCATGCCATGGCATTTTAAGAAAGGGACTGTAGAGATGATCTTAGTTAATAAAATCAAACATGGATGAATGACCAAATATCTTCCATGACACAAATTGTTAAGCTCCCCGAAAAGCAATAAACTGCATAGCTTCTATGTATAAATGTACATAATACTCTTGACAAAACCTCCTACAACAAAATTCCAATTTCTGAACCTCACTGACCATTTCCAACACCTATTTAAGGAAGAAAAAATTTCCTAATTCTACAACTTTTTGAACATGCAGAGTAAAGGTATATATTGCCCAATTCATCTTATGATGCCAACATTACCCTAATATTCACAGCGTAATTTCTCAGGGAAACAGAAACTTTAACAAAAATTAAATTTAGTAAAATAAATCCCAAAAAATACAATATGAAAATGCACTATGTCATAGTGTCATTTTTCACAGGACTCCATGGTTATTTAAAGAAAAATAATCATACCATCAGACTAATCACAAAAATACAGATAACCTGAGGTCCTCATTGTTGCACAACCTGTTATGTCATCTCCTGTGCTGACATCGCTTATTGGAGCCATTTAGAGTTTGGATTGCTCCACCTTAAAACCAGTTCCCTACAAGTGGCTTGGGAAAAAGCAACTGAAGACTGTCCAAGGGCCAGGGCACCTGCTGCCCTCACTGTAGACCTGGAAGATTCTCTTGCTCCTGGCTTAGGTCTGGTACAAACTTGGCCATCGTGGCCATTCAGGGAGTCGATCTGTGGATGGAAGACCTCTAGTTCTTTAACTCTTTCCAAAGAATTAGTCTTTATAAAAAGAGTATAGATGGTGTAGGCCAACATTTGGCAATTAATCTTCTATAGTAAAACTCTCAGTAAAGTAGTAATGAAATGTTTAGCCTGCTCAATGGTACATGTAAAAATGCAGCTATTATCAGTGTATAGATGAGGGCCCTGCACAGTAGCCTAATGGCAAAAGTCCTTGCCTTGCATATGCCGGGATCACACATGGATGCCGGATCATGTCCCGGCTGCTCCACTTCCCATCCAGCTCCCTGCTGTGGCCTGGGAAAGCAGTGGAGGATGGTCAAAGGCCTTGGTACCCTGCACCCATGTGGGAGACCTGGAGGAGGTTCCTGGCTTCAGATAGGTTCAGCTTCAGCCATTGTGGTCACTTGGGAAGCATATCAGCGGATTCAAGATATTTCTCTCTGTGTCTACTACTCTCTGTGGCTCAGAACACATACATGGATGAGAATTATTTTTCTTCTATTATAAGATATAAAGGCAGATATCTGTTCTTATCACCTCTACTAAACAATACACTGAGTTTTAGCTAATATATTAAGAAAGGGAAAACAATTACAGTCAAGAAAAAAAATTAGTATATTTTCAGATGGAATGATTGTTTTGTACAAAAGCCAGGAATTTCAGCAATTCATTGCAACTAGCAAGTATAATAAGTTTGAAAGTTACAATATCATATTTGAAGTTTAAATTGTAACCACAAAAAGATCATATTTGAAACAGAATCAATAATAAATGAAGGCATTTCAAAATGAGCAAAAGTGAAAATAAAAGTTTATTTTGGTATAATATTTTTGAAATCTATCCATAGAATTTTCACAATCTACATTTTTTCCTGAAGATCCCTTTGTATGCATGGTTTCAATATCTTCATCATATTAAAATCTTTAATTCCATTTTCATTAACTTTTCAAAAGCTAGATTCACTTATCTGAGAGGCAGAAAACAGAGATTTTCATCTACTCATCACTCTCAAAATGCCTGCACTAGTCTGGCCAAGGCCAGAAAATTCCATCTGGCTCTGGCCCATGGCTGCAGGGACCCAAACAGTTGTCCAACCACACACTTCCTTTCCAAGCTGATCAGCAGGGAGCTAAAATAAAAGCTGAGCAGCCAGTTCACAACTCTGCATTTCAATATGATTGCCAAGCTCACACTGGGGGCTTTACCTTCTGTACCACACCCCAACTTCTCCATTAACTCTTTTTTGGTGCTAAACTATAGCATCTAGTAATACATTCAGCTAAGGTTTAGTATAGCTCAAAAACTGATAAATAAATGTAAAGATCAAAATGAATGCAGAATTACACCAAACTGATGCAACACTTAGCAATATTATTATGCAATTGTCCTTATAATATCTACAGATTTCATACAATTCCAACTAATAGTCCATTAAGCTTTGTGTATACATTGTTAACAGGATTCTGAGATATACATTAAGTTTTCAAAAGCCTAGCATGGAAAACTGATGGAAAAGAATAAAACTGAATATTTTATGCTTATTTTAATTAATGAATTAATCATACCTACAATGTGTAAATATCAAAATAGGGATACTATGTGTCAGTAGCAAGATGGAGATGACATCACATTTATAAAGTCCAAGAAAATATAAACTATTTAAGATAGATTAAAAACAGACTTCACAAGAAAGGCTAAAGAGTGTGCGTGGAAACAGATGTATGAATCAATGTTATTTTCTTGGCTGTGCAGATACTCTCATGAGTGCGGGCAGTCCCTGTTTCCCAAGAGAAAATGCGAGTATAAAATTGTGCTTATCAAAATTGTCTTTGTTCCATGCTAATTCAGTCACAGAACTGTGTGAATTATGACACTATTCCAATATGCACTACTGTTAAAAACATAAAGGCAAACTTCCTGAATACACGATCATATTTATAATATATACATAATATAGCATACATATGTGACATATAAAACCAAAATATAAATTATTTTTACTGAGAGGAAAAGTACAAAATTAGCTATAATTTTACTTGCTTCCTAAAAATTGAGGCATCTTCTCAGAACTAATGCATCTTCTTAAACCACATTATTTCCACTTACATTTTTTAACAAATCCATACCAGCGCGTATGAGAGTTAGAGTGGGTGTAGGATGAGTTGGGCTAGGTTTCCACTCCCACTGGGTGACATAAGAGCTGCTTCACGGCATGGACTTGGTGTTACTGGGCTGTATCACCCAACAGAACTGGACTGGGTATGGACCAGTTGGACAAGGCTTTACTGTTCCTGCCAGGACAAGTCAGCCTGGACTAAAAACTCACTGTTGTGCATGAGATCTGCCACTGTCAGGGGACCCAATAGAGGAACTTGGGGAACTCCTTTGTCGGGGTGCATTCCCAGCAGTTGAGTGTAAGATCCAAAGCAAGGAGCAGCCCAGAGCAGATCAGGTTACAGTACCCACCAGCATACCTGTGGCTCAGGTATGGGGGCGGGCCAGGCGAGGCCAGTTCATAACATACACTGACAGATCTGAGAGTCAGGATGGGGTGCAGGATGGGCTGGGTCTGGCTGCATCATCAGCCAGTTCACACTGGGACGAGGACTAAGGGCTGACTGTACTGGGTTGGGTGGCGGGTCCTTCAACCAGCGTGAACTGGGATGGAAACAGGCAGAACCGTGCAAGGCTACAGCACCTACTGGCAAATGCTGAGGTTACATGGGCCACACCAGACTGGGCAGCAGCACCCACGAGCACTCATGAGACTGGGACAGGTTTTGAACCTGATATGGGAGTAGTGGGGACTCCAATCCTGGGCCACTGCTCATGCTGGTGAGCATGAGAGTTGGAACTGGGGACAGACCAGGCTGGGCAGGGCTCAACACCTGTTGGCCTACATGTGAATTGGGTTAGGGAGAGAGCCAGCCTGGGGTAGCCGATTGTATCCACTGATTCAAGCATAAGCCAGAATAAAGGCAGGCAGGTTGGGCTTTGCTGTAGCATCAGCTGGCAAGTGCTGAAACTGGCAGCAAGTACTGTCAAGCTAGATTGCAAAATCACCTGAAGAGTATGGGATCCCGGGCAGGGAGTGGGTCTGGTGCAGGGGTTGTAGGCTCTTTTCTGATGAGCTGTAACTCCCACTGGTGAGAACAAGGACTGGGGGCAGGCATGGCTGGAAAGGCTATGGTACCTGCTGGAATGAGTGTGTGCTAGAGGGTGGAGTCAGTCGGGTTAAGTTGGGGTTCAATGTCCAATGACGTCTACATGATTTCAATGGGATGTGGGGCACACTAGACCAGTCTACTGCACATGCTGGCAGGCACAGGAACCGGAGCTGGGGATTGGGAGCAGTCCAGTGGTGGTTATTGGGGGCCGCTCTGACTGGGCTGCAACTCCCCCTGTGGTACATGAGGGCCAAGCATGTGTTGGCAGGGCAGGGCTGGGCTGCAGCACCCATTAGTTTGCTGAGGATGGAGGACAGAACAAACTGAAACTTGACAACAAATTTCTGGACAATGGAGATTTGGAGGCACACTGTGACAGTCAATCGACCTCAGAAAGATTTCCTCTTCTGTGGAGCAGTGATAGCATGTCAGAACTATCAAAAACACAGAAACAGAACTCTCAGAAAATGCTGCACAGTGGGGAACGTGGGGTGACACTGGGTGGCAGTTCCTCATCCCCTGGGCAATATAATGGTTGGGAAGCTAGGTGTGGTTTGTCTCCCCCTCTCTCAGAGAAAAAGGTGTAAACAGGGGTCTCACCCGCTACCACCTGATCCTCCGGCCTTCCCTCCCTGATCAGCTATGTAAACATCATCACTAATAAAATGAAAAAAAAATCCATACTAGCAAAAGAAAAATACAGAAAATCATCGATAACCATTACCTAGCACAGATCTACCTAACACATGAATGTTGACACTAATTGTTCAATCTAGGCAGCCAAATTGGCACTGTGAAGACAGGGTTTCCTGGATATGTCTAAGAAAGAGAACAGGTACACAATGAGAAAAAAAAGAAAACTCCAAAATGCACACAAGTGGATTGGATGACTGGCTACAATGTTCTTTAGCAAAATGGGTACAATCTGGGGAAGCAGGCAAGATGATTTCAAAGAGAGGCTTCCAGTGCAGCCTGAGGATTAAAATGGAGGAAGAGGGTGAACAATCATAATTGACCTTTCTTAGTTGAGAAGAGATTTTATAAAGTAACACAGCTCTACAAAGAGAGCGAGACAGAGGAGAGAGAGAGAGAGAGAGAGAATATATCAGAAAGCAGGACATGTTACTATAGAATGGAGAATCGTCTAACCTATAAGCCAGCCAAACAGTCCTTTTACTTATGGAACAACTGTTATTGACAGCCTAAGACAAAGACATTTGAAAATGAGCAATGTTAAATAATAAGTAACAACACTACATATGTCAAATAGAAAAGAATAAAACCGTTCAAAGGATAATCATTCCAGAAATTTTAAAAAGCTGAAAAAAATCAGAAGTTTGCATGTAATTCAACTTGCTTTGAGATATTAATCAGAATTCCAAATTTCAAAATCTCCTGGGAAAATATAAATTTCGACTGAATAGAGGAAAGAAAGAGGTAACTTTTAAGTGGAATCCAAGTTTAGCTGTCAATGACTACTTCAAATATTTATTTTGCTATACATGATTAAAAAAATAACTACAGTGCATTCTGTTGGTATAACTGTAGAGGGTTTTTTTTCTCAGTTTAGGATGAAATAAAATTCACTATCTCTGTAATAGATATATGTGCTTATGCTGGGATTCAAGGACAGAGCTCAGGCCTCTGGGTGCCGCACCCTCTCCTACACTGACACATGCTGCCTCAGTTATTTCCATGAATTTCTTATTGCAGATGTTTTAATTCCTACTACATAGGTGTTGGTGACTAGCAATCAAGTGGCATTCTCATGGTCATAGAGCTAATAAATGTCAGAGTCAGATTTAAATACAGTTCTATTTCCAGTTTTCTTCCCAATTTTCTTCTGAGAAACTAAAGCAATCTATCACATTCTGGAAAACTGGACTTCAGGGGCACTCATGTGTAAATATCTACTTTTAAAAAGTTTAACTGAGTTCTGCATGTGTTAAATGCAAGAAAATGTCAAAAATATCAAAGAAAAGTTTGGCTCCCATGAACACACTCAAAATTGAATTCTGTATAGAATAGGGGATACAACCAAAAAAATGAACTATATAGACACCTTCTCTTTTAGGTTCAGACAGATATCAGAAAACATCAAGGGCCTGGCGCGACGGCTCAGTGGCTACATCCTTGCCTTGCAAGCTCCGGGATCATATATTGGCACCTCGCTATACCTGAAGTACCTTCTTTCAGTACCTACTTTCAGCTGCAGATGACTGAAGTTCACTACGATGGTTTATGTAATTGAGTTCTGCAGTTTCCCTTTGCTTTGGCAGTGCCTCTTAAGGGACGACCTCAGCTCTGTTACTCTCTTAGGAGCGTTCAGGAAAGAATCCAAGCTTGGGAGGCTATGGCTCAAAGAAATTCTAGACTATTTTGCTAGCCCAAAAATGTGTCAAAGGGGCCAGTGTGGTGACACAGTGGGTTAAACCGTCACTTGCAAATGTTCTCATCCCATATGGGAATGTCAGTTCAAGCACCACCTGCTCTTGTTAATATGCCTGGGAAAGCAGCATTTAATGATGTGTTCCCGTACTTGCATCTGTGCATCCCAGAAGGGTGACCATGCTAGAGTTCTCAGCTCCTGGCTTTGGGTTGGATTAATCTTGTCAGTGGAGGCCAGTTGAGATGTGAACCACAAGGTGAAGGACCTCTTTGCACCATACCCTATTACCTTGCCTTGCAAATAAACTAATGTTCTAGAAAGCTTGTATCTCATTTCTTCTTATTCACCACTCAGTTTTATTTGTAGCGCATCTTCTATTTATAATGACACCAATCAGGGAGCTCCTGAGGGCTAGGTAATTCTTGCCATTTTTATCAAATGTTTGTTATCTCAGCTTTGTCAGGGACATTAAACCCTGACATATATACACATTACAAGGGGACAATTCTGTCTAGTTTTTATCGTTAGGATGAAACGGATGTTTTAAGTATAAGATGATTTATCTAGGCATTACATTACATATGTATATAATGTATACAGATACCATTAATATTTTGTATTAATACCACATTGACATAAAAATGAAGTATCAGGGGGCCCAGAGCTTGGCTCAGCAGCACCGGGATCTCATATGGGTACCAGTTCATGTTTTCATGAACTTGGCTGCCCCACTTTCCTTCCTCTTCTCTGATTATGTCCTGTGAAAACAGTAGAGGATGGCCCAAAGCCTTGGGAACCTGAACCCTCGTGGGAGACTCAGAAAAACTCCTGACTCTTGGTTTTGGATTGGTTCAGCTCCAGCAGTTGTGGCTACATGGGGAGTGAACCAGTAATGGAGGCTCTTTTTCTCTGTCTCTCCTTCTCTGTAAATTTGCCTTTCCAGGGCCTGGCAGCGTGGCCTAGTGGCTAAAGTCCTCGCCTTGAACACACGGGGATCCAAGATGGGCACTGGTTCTAATCCCAGCAACTCCACTTCCCATCCAGCTCCCTGCTTGTGGCCTGGGAAAGCAGTCCAGGACAGCCCAAAGCTTTGGAACCCTGCACCCATGTGGGAGACCCGGAAGAGGTTCCTGGTTCCTGGTTCCTGGCTTCGGATCAGCATAGCACCGGCCATTGCGCTTACTTGGGGAGTGAATCATCGGAGGGAAGATCTTTCTCACTGTCTCTCCTCCTCTCTGTATATCTGACTTTGTAATAAAATAAAAAATAAATAAATCTTTTTTTTAAAAAATTGCCTTTCCAATAAAAATAAATAAATCTTTAAATTAAAATAGTCTCAGGTGGTACCAAAAAAACAGCATATTTTCTAAAAAATACAGCACATGTTAAGTGTAAGAAAATTAAAAAGTGAATAAGATAATTCTACACAAATATAATGGTTCATAAGATATCAGGAGGGGTCTGGCACTCCAGCAAAGCCATGGTGCAGCTGAAACCTTCAATACAAGCTATTGAGATGTAAATGAGTTCAACCATTTTAGAAAAACACAAACATCTTTTGTCAGTTCTTTCTGAAGGTAAGCACACACACCTTTAGAACTACCAGCAACTGCACTCCCGAACTTTGATGCAGAACAGAATATAGATTTGGAGAAAAATAGACAGACAGACATGTAGGACATTTTTAGTGCCATTTCCACATTTAAGGACCATGTGGATTGCCTTTCTTTACGAACAAGACCAACAGAACACAATGAAAATAACCAGAGCTATTGTTAAATCTATAAAAAGCGTAACAACACACGGTAAAAAGTGCCCCTCCCCCAGGTAGATAAGCAGGCAGATCCAGGGATCCCAGCTTAAAGGGGCCAAGACTCAAATGTAGAATCCACTGAGAACCAGTGGCAGGGCAGAGTATCCTGAAATGTAAGGGAAAAAATGAAATCAGAGCTAAAAAAATGTTTTGTGAGTAAGTGGGGAAGATGTACTTTTGTGAAGTTGTACTTTTCTCTTTAAGAGTTTAAGCCCCTTTTCACTATACATATCAAAGAAAAATCCCACCATTCTGCCAGGCAGAGCTGAGGGGAACCATGCTACAGAACCCTATCGTTATTAACCAAGGTCTCCACTTGGGATAAAGGTTTAAAAATATCTTACTGCTGGAATCTTACAGATGTCTAAGGGCTCATGAAACAAGGGCAATATCAACTGCAGTTCATTCTAGCTCTACTGTCCCATGCAGAGGGAGGGAAAGCGGAGAAATGCTTTTGAAATTTACAATATAGAAACACTGGCACAATAAAAGAATGAAACAATCACAAAAGTGCCTTTTCACACAAGTCTTAGCACTACAGAAGAAAAATTGTAGTTGCGAAATATTTTCTTTCTTTCACCCAATACATCACATCCTGCTCTCCGTCGGAAACTACAAGGTACATGAATAGCGGGAAAAGTCAATTTGAGTAGAGGGAAGCAGGCCCAAGAACCCAAAATGGCAAGACAGTCACAATGATGAGAACAGGAATTTCAAACAACTATGAATCACATTCTAAAAGTGTAAAGTGGAAAGTTGTCAAAAAAGAGAGGCAAACAGAGGTGGAGATTCTAAAGACAAAACCCCCCAAAAACCTAAATTGAAAATACTGCAACAGAAACATACAGAAATGCTGCTGCTAGGCAGATTATGGGCGAGTTAAGAACATCTGGGTGTTGAAGGTTTCTCCAAAGAAACCAGAAAAAAACTGAACAGCTGAGAGAACAAAAACAAAAAACAATATCCAAGAACCATCGACAATGACAACAGATTTAACTTACAGAAGATACCAGAAGAAAGAGGAGAAACAATACACGAAATAGTGATGAACAGCTACTTGATTAATGATGCATATAAATTGATGTCAGCAAACAAATGCACAAACAGCAAACACCACCAAGCGGGATAAACACAGGCACTCCCACTAAGCTTATCATATTCAAATCACAACACCCAGCATGAGGAAAGCAGCTTCAGGTGGGCATTTAGTGTAACATCTAAAGGTCCCCTATCAGCTGACCACAGCTTCCTGCTCCTGCAGCCCCCGAGAGGCAGTGCTAATATTTCAAGTCCTGAGGTTCCCCCACACAAACAGAAGAAGCAGACAGACTGTGTTCTTAGCTCCCAACTTTGGCTTCAGCCTAGTCATTGTTAGCTTTGGAGGCGATTGTTCAGGCAAAGGGTTTTACTAATTAAAAGACAAAGTCTGACAGACCACTCTCCGGTGGGAGATAGCCCTGGGCTGCTTCCACATGGCAGATGACCATGTGAGAGAAATGGCCACCCAGCGTGCACAACACTGGACTTTATACATCTTGGGTTTGGGGGATGGGAGAAGGCCACAGCTCCTTCGTTTGCATGTGTATGTGCTATGTAGTGCCAGGTACACAACACTGTAAGTTTGGCCTCTTGCTAGAGACAGGGTTAGGGTAATTCAACACTCCAAACATTCCTGGATAATGGTGTTGATTTCACTTCTGCAGCGTGCTGGGGTCACTTCTGCTCTGCCAAACCTAACAGGCATGACCACTCCAGACACTGGGGACTGTGCCAGCAGGTCTTTCCCATCCTTCTCTTCATCACCCATGCCCAGATCTTCCTTCCTCTCATACCTTCTGAAAATATTTTTTTCTTTAAAAAGAAATATCCTAAATGATATCAATGTGTAACAGGGATTAAGAATAATATAGGACTTCTCAGAAACAATGAAAGCAAGGTAATATTGTGCCGGAATATTTAGAAATAAAGAAAAAATATGTAACTGTGTACCCTGTGAAAGAACTGAAGGTGTTGTTTCTAATACACCTAAGTTGGAACAAACGGTACAAGAAAGGGGTGCGTGAGGAACAGTGGAAATACTGTTTCCAAAAGTTGTAGAACTTTCGTAAGAACAGCAAAGCCATTAAGATGAAAAAAAAGTGGGAGCCCGCACGGTGGTGTAGCACACTAATTTTCCACCTTATGGACACTGGTTTAAATTCTGGCTGCCGCACTTCAGATCTAGCTCCCGGCTAATGAACCTGGGGAAACAGCAGAGGTGGGCTCAAGTGATTGCACCCGTGCACCCACATGGGGGACAGAAAAAGCTCCTGCATCCCAGCTTCTGACCGACCCAGCTATCATCTTGGTGGCCATTTCACAGTCTAGTAGATCTCTGTTTCTCCCTAATTCTGACTTTTAAGTAGAATAAATCAATCTTATTAAAAATTAAGTGATCACAGAATAACTTTTCTTATTCTTAATTAATCTGAGAGATAACCATTGGTTTAAAATAACCATGCAAAATACACTTAGCTTTGCATCATATGTATCTATGTGCACATTTATCCATAAATGATAAAGATATAAAAGACAAATGTGAGAATCAGGATTATTTTATAAAGCACTACCATTATGGGAAAGAAAAAATGAAAGGGAAACAAAAATGGAGCAAGACAAATGAATAATAATGCTGAGGAAGTAGTGGGGGGAGGGGGATGATGTGATATTCAAAGTCTCAGAGCGGACTATAGTGTCACCTCTCTGCTATTGAGGAGCTGTCTCTATCAGGAAAGCAGCAGGGGTTTAAAGACTATAGTCTTATAATACAAATGTTCTGCTGTATTTTATGTACTGTCTTAGCAGTCAAAAAACCTGGAATTTGTAAATGTAATCTCTTGTATGATAGACACTAATGATAATAAATGAAATCCATAAATACATTACTTGGAATTCAATCTCTACAAACCTAGAGAAGACTTGTAATTATATTTTTTAGATAGTTATCCCTTAAATAGTATTATAAATAGCATTAGAAGATATTTTATAGAAGAAATATATATATATATATATATACTAATATATGCTAAACGCCAAAGGTCCAGATGATTTTATACAGACTAAAGCTGCCCCTGCCATTTTTTTAATGCCTCAAAAACACTGACACTACAGTGTAGCCGGATTCAGCTATTTTTCTTCAAATTTTCCACCAAGAAACTCAGATTTACTCGAGCAATGCTCATCTACTTTATTTCAGTCATTAAAAAAATGGTATAACCTGTTGTTGAAATAAGACTTCAGAAAAATTTGAGAATTTCTATGAGCAAAAGACAAATCATAGATGAAGTGCACTCAGAAACAAGAAAGGTTCAGGGTTTCACCCAGAAACGTGGGCTGATGGGAGTAAGCAGGAACTGAGGACAAGTCCCTGATGATAACTCAGCCACCTGCCTGGCCTGGGCATGGGTAAGGGGGCATCAGCTTCCCTGGACATGGGCCGATTATTTTGCAGCCTGCTGAGATGAAGACTTAACCATCCACAACAAGTTTATACAATAAGTGAGGTGACAGTTGGTTATGTCACATTTATTTGACAACTTTTGTACCAGAAACCAATTAAGCTTTCAAAACTACTCTTGGCAAAGTACTCAAGAACCCATTCAGAAAAGACTGACCGGTTTTGAGTAGAGTTGAACACAAAACTATAGTCATCAGCAAACTTTGTACCTATCTGTATAAACCATAGATGATGCTAAGTGCATAAACTCGTAGCAAATGACATGAAACCTAAACATATTTTTCTCTTTTTGGAGCGTGCACATTCATAGGATTCTACAGGAAGGAAAACATTTACAAATTCCAAGACTTCCTTAATTCATTGGGACTTGGAGATTTTAAGTGTAAACCAGAGAAAGATTTTTTTTAAGTAACAGCATTTCTCAGAGTGAAGAAAAGACTACTTTTATAAAAGAATTTATTAGAATACATGCAAGAAAGTGTGGAATGTGTGTATTTAATAGATGACTGAAAATGCCCCTAAAACAATAAATCCATGGTATCACCTGTACTTAAATATACTGGAGCTAATGTAGAAATAAAGTGCCCATGAAGCCCTGAGATTCAGAATTTGAAGTCTGTTTTACCATGCTGGCTTCATCCAAGTTCACCCAAAAAGAAATCCCTGTCCACACTTCTGAGACTTCTCCTGCACAACCCACAGTTTCCTCCTTTCCTTTTGTCAAGGAGTGAGATTCGAGTAACTCTCCTGCGTGAGCAGTAGCCTTTTGCTTTATAAAAGACTGGTAATGCAACCTGTTTATAAGTAATGGCCAGTGAATATACTTGATTTCTTAATAGTTTAATAAACCAAAGCAGATTTCCAATGAATATCAAAGGAATTTAAAAATTAACAAGACTCAATCTGTGTTTGTTATCACCATGATCTGGTGATTTCAATCTATACTTCTTGCTTGGGCTGTAATTGACAATCGTCTCTACTCACCACCTTTATATACAACATGATCTGTACCTTGTAGAATTTATACCATCATAGATACAAAGTCCTGGTGCTGATACGCAGACACAATTAGTTCTAAAGCCCTTTGGAAGGTAAGCCCCTTCCCTATGTAGGAATTTCAAAAATGTTTATGGAATTAAAATATTCTGGTATGGAATCTTGCTCAAATTTGCATGTAGTTTTAATAGTATATACTTCTCATGAATGTTTTGAAAATGATTCATCTGCATCAATTTCAACTTTTGCAACAAAATAACCATCATTTAATTATTGTTGCCATGAACTTCTTTAAGTCCCATCACAGCTCCTAACTTGGTTTGCTTTGCCTCGGAAATAGGAATAACACAGTTGTCAATGCCACTGTGAGGAATTAGATTTTACCAATAGTAACCAGAAAAATCACTGCTCCTGACGAACACAGACAAAGCCTATGAACAATAAACAAATTCAAAGTGTCACCTTGCTTATCAAGTGGAGAGTTAAGCTGTGATCATGAGGAAAACTCTAAAACATGTTGTTTTAAATTTTAAAAATGGAGGAAGGGGAGAACTGAGCAATGGAGGGAGGGCATGATAAAAATAAAAGAAACCAACAGAAAACATAGAAACAGAAAGGACTTAGGTAGTTTGGAGTTCTACTTCACCATGACTCTAACTTTGAAATTATGGAAGGAGCAGGAATGAGACAGATTCAGGATAAGCTGTTAGAGAGACCCCAAAACATATTAGATACAATGACACTAAAGTTCATTACTCTCAACTGCAGTCGAAAGGGATCTAGGTCGTCTGGACTTCAAGGGCTCTTCATTCAGGTCCTAAGCAGCTTCCCTATTGTCATTCACTATCTTACAGGTTGTTCCCCTCTGCAATATCAGAATGGGGTTACTGAGTCAAAAGGGCATTATGTGATCAGAGTGTGCTGTGTATATTCTTTTAATAATTTGCTTTTGAGGTTTAGTGTAGACAAATGTTTATAACATGCCATTTAACTACAAAGAGACCAAAAAAATGTTGCTTTTTTAACAAGATAAAAACTTAATGTTAATTATTCTATATAAAAAATATAAGATGGGGCCCAGCATGAGGGCCTAGTAGCTAAACCCTCCCCTTGCAAGGACTGGGATCCCATATGGGTGCTGGTTCCTATCCTGGCTGTTCCACTTCCCATCCAGCTCCCTGATTGTGGCCTGGGAAAGCAGTAAAATGGCCCAAAGACTTGGGACTCTGCACCTGCACGGGTCACCTGGAGGAAGCTCCTGGTTCCTGGCTTTGGATCGACTCAGCTCCAGCTGTTGCAGCCACTTGAGGGGTGAACCAGCTGACAGATCTTTCTGTTTGTCCTTCTTTCTGTATATCTGCCTTTCCAATAAAAATAATTTTTTTAAAAAAATTAGATAACATGGCCATGACACATTTTTTAAAGTGCTAAACATTTATTGTATCAAGCAGCTGAGATTTGAGGATAAGTTGTTATATCAACTAATGATTTTAACCTTGATCAATATATTCATAACTAATGGAGTTCTCTTGCCAAAACTGGCTTCTTTTCCCATATAGTTTTATAAAAGATTTACATAGGTTTGAAAGTGTGTGTGTGTGCATTTCAAAACCGGAAGACAAAAGAGAAAAATCTGCCATCTGTTGGTTCATTCTGCAAATAGTGATGATGCCAGAGCAGGACAGGTTAAAACTAGAACCAGGGGGCCCGGCGGCGTGGCCTAGCGGCTAAAGTCCTCGCCTTGAAAGCCCCGGGATCCCATATGGGTGCCGGTTCTAATCCCAGCAGCTCCACTTCCCATCCAGCTCCCTGCTTGTGGCCTGGGAAAGCAGTTGAGGACGGCCCAATGCATTGGGACCCTGCACCCGCGTGGGAGACCCGGAGGAGGTTCCTGGTTCCCGGCATCGGATTGGCGCGCACCGGCCGGTTGCGGCTCACTTGGGGAGTGAACCATCGGATGGAAGATCTTCCCCTCTGTCTCTCCTCCTCTCTATATATCCGGCTTTCCAATAATAATAAAATCTTTAAAAAAAAAAGAAAACTAGAACCAGGAATTCTATCCAGGTCTCCCACCGATGTCAAAGGGGTTGAAGTACTCAGGCCACATTCTGTTGCTTTCCCAGGCACATAACCTGGGAACTGAACTGAAAATGGCTAGGACTTATTTGACAAATGAATGAATGAGTAGTAAGTGCTAATTCTGTGCCAGTGCATTTTTTTAATTGGAAAACTTGACATAAGTTTTCAAACTCTAGAAGCAAAAAATTATATATATCAGAAACCCCTTTCTTACATGTTTCAGCTTATCATTATTTTAGGAGAAGGATTGACTCAACATGAGTCAATTTTGACAATACTGGCATCAAAACAGGTGCTTTAAAAACGTTCTGCCAAAATAAGTTTATTTTTAATCCCATAGTATTCCAGGTTTTGTGAATTACTCTCCCAGCACACTGATGAAAAGCACCTATTAAAAAATTAGCCTGTCCACAGCTGAATTCTGGCTGAACTAGCAAGCAAGACTGGTGTTTGCCAAACGCAAAACTGATTTTCCTTCCACAATGCTTTTCCTTTCAAAGACAAAATTCTAGTCAACAGAGTTACAGGAACATTTCACCATAATAAAGTAAATATATATTTATTCTCTGTAGAGGACAATGAGAAAACTCAATTATAGACAGCAATGCTTTCAGCAAAAATAAGCATTTCACTCTTGCTTACATTCTGTGAGTATAACAAATGAGATCAGTAGAAATATCATGATGTATAGCTCTAGAATTGCTCTAAGTACTTTGAACTTAACAGTTTACTGTTAAAATTAATCTCATTTCCATGTCAATGGTGTTCCACATGCATAGTTGAATGAATCAGTCAGTTGATTCACATTGTAGAGTTCTATAGCACATTAGCAACTATATCGATGCAAATTTTTCCAAAATGTAGCTTTTCCTGATGAAAGTGTAAATTATTCCGGTAATTCTCTAACATTTACATAAATGTTGGATTTGTATCTCCACTAAACTTTCTAATTACCATTTACTTATGTATTAAAATATTCTTATTATTATATGAATGAAAATAGGATGAATTAATAATCATTTCACTGTCCTGTAACATATTACTGACAAAAAAACATATGTGCAAAAGGGACAAAAAATCATCATTCTTATAGTTTTCTATTTTACATTCCTTCAACTATTGATGTTTGAGAAACTAGAACTCCACTTGTAGAAGTATTATACCAGAACTCTACTTCACACCCTATACAATGGGAAACTCCCAATGGATCAAGGATTTGAATCTAAGAGCTAAAGCCATCGAACAAACATGACAAGGTATTGACAAAGAGAAAGGTATCATGGATAACATCCCCAAAACAAAAACAAGTAAATGTGAGTACATCAAGCTAAGCTTCTGTACTGCAAAGGAAACTCAACAAGGTAAGATGCAGAAGGCCATCAGAAAAAAGCTTCATGCATCTGGAGATGGAGCAGGAAGGATATGAACTGGGAGACTTGGGATGGAAGCTCCCCAGGGTGATGCCATGTGACAAAGTCTTGGATTAACAAAACCTTGCCATGTGGCAAAGTCCATGGTTGACAAAGTCCAGCCTGAGGGAGTTAAACACTCTTGAAATAGCAAGCTTACTGAGTTTCCCCTGGCCCCTGTTGGAAATCTAATCTTGAGGGTGTTTTACATGCAATAGCCCTTGAACCCTATGTAGTGCCTTGCAGGGAGTATATATTTGCAAATTAAGCAACTGATGGAGAATCAATATCTGGGATCTACAAAGAACTATAGTAACAACAACAAAACAAGCCACCCAGTTACATAATCATTAAAGGGAAAGGAAGGCATTTATCAAAGCTTGAAATACAACTGTCATACAGAAAAAAGAAAATATGCTCAGAATTAGCACCAACAGGGAAACACGAAGAAAAACAATGAAGTTTAATTCCACCCCAGTTAGAACAGCTTTCATTAAAAGAAACTTAAATGGCAAATGCAGATGATGGTATGGAAAAAGAGTTTAATACACTATAGGTAGGAATGCAAACTAGTACAACCTTTTTAGAAGACAGTATGGATATTTCTCAGAAATCTGAAAATGGATCCACCATAAGACCCAGCCATTCCCCTCCTGGGAATGTATCCAAAGGCAACACACTAAGCACATAAAAGAGTTATGTGGAACCCTGTGTGTATCATAGGTTAACTCATATTAGGTAAAATACACCATCAACAGATGTCCATTAACTGATATTGGGTTAAGCAACTGTGGTATATGTGTGTGCTGGAATACTACTCAGTCACAAAAATCAATGAATCCTGCCTTACACAATAAAATGGATGCAACTTGGTTAGTGGAGACCACTTGGTTAGTGAAATAAGCCATTCTGCAAAAGGCAAATGTCATAAGTTTTAGCTGATTTGTGATAATATACACAATACAAAAATGTAATGTATATGACCAAAATTGATATTTTGAGATTTGATTATTTTTATAGCTTTTGCCTATACTCCTGAAAAGTAATAGTTTTTCTATAAATGTTTTGTAGATTCTTTATTTAGTGGATGGTTGAGCTTGTTATTATATATTGAAAATATGTCATTCCAAAAATTAAAAGTAGAAACAGATTTGCTAGTCAGTCTGGAATCCTACCACTGCATAAGACTCAAAATACATGAGCATATCATGTCAAATAAATACATTGTCCACAATAGCCATACTAAAAATTAACAATGCTGTCCATCATCAGTGAATGGCAAGTGTATGTGTGTGTATGAGCGTATGGGTGTGTATATATATCTGTGTATATGTATGTTGATATAAGTATCTACATACAAAAATGAAATATTATTCATCTATAAAAGAGAATGGAATTAGGTTACATCAAAATCAATACAAATGGAGGTCATGTTAGTGAACTAAGTCAAATATAGAAAGACAAAAAACCTTCATTTTTACTTATATCAGGCAGCTAAAATTAAAAACAAAAAATGCAATGATGCATTTTTGATGCAACATATTTTTGCCCTATTTTATATTTAGATCATAGTTAGGAATGATAAGTTCACATAGTTTTAATAATCTCAGATTATTTTTAAAATGCACAGGATATGGGTGAAACTGACATTTCATCTGATTTTTGCTTCAATTCGTTGCCTGTGTTCCCGGTGAACTACAATACTTTCACATTTCACTTGTTCTCATTTCATGGAACATTAAGCCTTGGGCTATAATGCAAATTAAAATTTGTTATCTTAAAATTAGCAAGTAAAAATAATACTAGAAGGGAATAGAGAGAAGGCAGGAGGCAGCGACCACTACATTCTTGGGATTGACATGAAACCTTCATATTACAAAATAAATAAGAACATGAAAAATCCACATCAAAGCCATCAATGAGCAGGTGAGTGAGATGTAGAAAATAGGTTGAGAAGAAAGGATTATTGCTATTGACCTTCCAATCTGACCCAGTTTATTCATTAGCAAATGGATAGTATTTTGTGTCTGTAATTTTAGAGGTCCAAAGATGATTAATTTTAATTTCTTCTCAAATCATACAGATGAGTATAACCTTAAGAAAGATACAGCAATATGTGCCTTGATTATATTCATCTTTACAGCAATCAAGTTGTGAAATATATTCATTTCTTACATTTTCTGTATTTTTGAAAGGCCCATGTGCAGTGTCGTCTCATGACATTCTCATATTGTAACGCTTCTATTTAATATAAATCTTAAGTAATTATTTCAATGGAGAAGTAATAAAGTAAAATTTGAGTTATTATCAAGCACTTAACTGATACTAGCCTATGAAATTTGACTATCTCATCATTTCTTTATGATAGTGAATTCTATGTAGACTAGTCTAATTATAGTAAAGAAACAAACTCACTTATGGTGGCTTAAAAATATTTAGAAATAGTCTGATAAATATCCACCCATTAGGTGGCACAAAAAAAAGCAATGGCAAATGTTGCATAGTGCTAAAGAAAATCTGTTGTCCAATTTATGTTCTATGAACACTGACATTTGCACAAAGGCATTTATTATAACATAATGATCAAGTGTCAGTCTGTCTGAAGGAAGACTAACAGCTATATATTAAATTGCAAGCCTGGATGGACTACAAAGGATGATCATAAATAGAAGTATTATGGAGAGACAGAAGACATAATTCAGATAGACATAAACATCTCCTGAAGAATCTACTTTTTAGTACACACTAGAGGAAAGTTTTAGGAACCTGATATTCACTCAGTTATCATGTGCTCAGTGGTATACATTGGTTAACTATAATTCCAACGGAAGAATAAAGAGAGTGCTCTAATAAAGATAACACATTTCTCCTGGAAGTTAATAACTTGGTGGTAATTATGTCTTCACTTTTTTTTTGTTTTGTATTTTTCAGTTAACTTACGTATTATTAAGTTGTCAATTTAGGCTTATAAATCTCAGTGTTATTCAAAATTCATAAATATTGGAAACATGAAAAAACTGCAAAATTAGATAAATTCAATTTCCCTTGTTACAAACATTAGCTCTGCTTGTGCAAACATCTTATATGCATTCAATAAGTGAAATACTTTAGGCTTAAGTTGGGGGAAGCATAAGTAGTTGTAGATTTTTGTAAGTTCAAAATTGTGATTTTGTTATTGAAATTGACTTTGGGGCAATTCAATTACTTTGCTTGTATTTATCAAGTTCAAATGGGTCTGAAAATGTAAAGGGGAAGTGGGAAAAGAAGTTAGTACAATTAAATAAAATGATTAGGTGTCAGAATTAAGCCACAGCCTGTGATAGCAGCATCCTGTGTGAAGGCTGATTTTTGTCCTGTCTGCTCCACTTGTAATCCAGTTCCCTTTAATGTGCTTGGGAAATCTTCAGATCATGGTCAAAGTATTCAGCCACTGCTACTCATATGGGAGAACTGGAAGAAGCTCCTGGCTAGGGCCTGGCTCAATCCCAGCCATGGTGGTGATCTTAGAGTGAATCAGCAGAGCTATATTTCTCTGTCTCTCCCTCTTTTGCTGTAATTTACTTTCAAATAAATAAGTAAATCTTTATTCAACAATAACAACCCAGTTTAAATACTTACTATATATTGGTTTTTCACGCTAAATCCTGACATAAATTTACAGTACTATATCATTTGTATTATTGAAAGATTGTGTACTTGGTATAGAAAACAGATTGGGCAGCATAAACTTGAGACTTAGAATCAATTAGGAATATAGCATATAATGAATATGATGGGCATTCAGGAAGTTTAATTTTAAAATTCATTGAGTAGACTGATTACATTTGTGGGAAATATAGAAGGTATCAAGCCAGTCTAGAAAGTTAATTGATTTACCTAATTGACCTGATTGTGTTTGCTAAGCAAAATAGTGACTACAGAAGTAGAGACATTTTTGGTGGGAGAGTACGATGTGATAAAACTCAATTCATATTTGGATCAAATATATACATAGGATATAGAGCAGTTTAAAACTAATTCCAGCAGTGAAATATCTGGGCTGAAGAATGCACAAATAATTTTGCAACCATGAATATGAAAGAAGTCATACATATGGAAATACAGACTGGGAAGCACCAACATTTAGGACAAATGGAAAAAGGAGAAACAATCAGATGACTAGTGTGTTGCTCCGGAGGCTGACACACATCTGGAGACGGTGCTGCCTCCAAAACAAAGTTTATAGACAGAGAAAATGGTCAAAAAAATAGAAAAGTGAATGAGATCCATGGAACACTGCAGGTAACTGAACATGGATAGCATTTTCTGAGGACTCTTGTGAAATACTACAGCAGAAATCAGGTTGCAGAAGTTGAGAAATGTATGGGAAACAGAAAACAGAAACACAAAATGTTATCTCCTATAATTTCTATCCTTCCTGTTAAAGCCCTTGACAGGCTAGAAAATATGTCATACCATCAAAATTTCTTGATTTGAGACATCAATAGGAGATCAAAATATATTTAAAGACTGATGGGAAAGAGCTACGAGGAAGGGAAGATTCAGAAAAGAGATAAAAAACGATCAATGTGTTCCACTGAGGAGCTAGATAATGGAACAGAAGAAGAGTCCTCACAGTAGACAAGTACTTGCGCAGTGGTAGGGAGAGTCAAGAAAACATGAGTACCGGTTGATGCAGAGGAATATTAAGATGTTCTCACATGCTGACATACACTGACAATAAAGCACTTCCATGGCAGCCTGGAGTGCACTAAGTTTGTGATTTTGTCCCCATATGGATGCATTTCCCAAAATAATTAGATAGAATCCAGTATTCAGATGATGGTTTGATGGGCAGAGGTGTCATGGTATAGATTTGAATCACAGGATAATAACTCAAACACAAGAAAATTCCAAAGAGTCACTGTGGAAAACCGGGAGAGTAATGACTGTCCAAGTGGAAATGAGAAGGCAGCTCATAAAAGCTCATAAAAATGAAGGTTTAGATCATTTTATTCAACTCTTTTTTACAGCTTCTATAGAAAAGGAGAGGAACTACAAGTGAAGAGCCACCTAATGCTGGCATTTTCTGGGGAGATGTGAGGGAAGAATTAGCAGAGACAAGGAAACATTGTAGAAGTTAGCCTGCTTCAGTTCACCAAAATACAGGATTCACAGGCGCTGATTTTCTCAAAAGAGATTTTCCATAAACATGGTGATCATCCTTCATATGTATGGGTTTCAAAAATGTTTGTTCCAAACTGCACTCAACTGTGGGTTCTACTTTATAAGGAGCTTTTGAATTATCATTGTTTATAGAAAACCTCACAGGTTCCACCAAAAACTCATTATCTAATGAATTATTTCAACCAAGCTGAAAGATATAAAAATAACAAGAATCATTAAAATTTCTATGTTGTATAACAAGTGATCAGAAAAGCATCATGGTAGTCATCTTTAGAACTACAAAGGAACTAATAGCAGGAACAGATTTGATAAAAACTAAAATGCTGAAAGACCTGAAAGAAAACACAACGGAAAATTACTCCATGACCACAGACTAGAAGCTAGTATTGTTAACAAGTCCATAGTGTTAGAGGTGAACTACAGCATACTCTATTAATGTTTTTCAATGTAATTAAAAATAATTTTAAGTTACAGTGGAGGACAAAAGGTTCCCCAAAATCCAAAGTAACCTATAACCATCACTCTATTTAACTCCAAAATATATTACACAATGATGCTAAGCAAAACAGCACATTGATAACAGAAAAGAAAAACAAACATGCATGATTACCAGTGGAACAGATAGACTCAGATATAAACCTATACATGTATGCTTAACTGATTTCTGACAAAGGTACCAGGAATACACAATAGGAAACAACAGTCTTGCCAAATGACTCAAAGTAAAAGCATACTATTAGACCCTCATCATGCATCACATTCAAAAATTTAGACAAAATGGACTGAAAACCTATATTAAAATCTAGAATGGCAAAACCATTAGAAACTTCTGGGGAAAAGACACAGGGCATTGCTCTAGACAAGGATTCATATTTA
The DNA here is from genome assembly GCF_030435755.1 of Ochotona princeps. Taxonomy (NCBI): domain Eukaryota; kingdom Metazoa; phylum Chordata; class Mammalia; order Lagomorpha; family Ochotonidae; genus Ochotona; species Ochotona princeps. Next base: position 15,011,481 of record NC_080836.1, read on the forward strand.
TACATACCTGGAAAAATGTCACAGAAGTGACAGGTCAAATGGGACTCCATAGAACCATAAAGTTTACACTCAAATGGTTAATGGTGTGACAGACAACATAAGGAACAATACATTTGATAAGATGTTAATCTATAAAACATTTAAGAAATATGAATACTCAAAATAAACAAATAAACCAATGGAAAGGGTGAAGTATCTGAACAGATATGTCTTCAAATGGTCAACAAGTCTATAGAAACATACTCAACAGCAGGATAACAAAGGACAAATTGAAAACATAATGAAATAGTACATCAGCCTTGTTAACATAACATTTTTAAAATGGAGATTATAAATGCTACAGAGGATATAAACAACAGGAAACCCTTAGACATGATGAGTAGGATAAATTGTACAGCTATTATCAAAAAATGTATAGGATTTTTCTCAAAAATTAAACATAGAACTGTTATATGATCCAGCAATCCTACTACTGTGGGGAAATCAATATATTTAGGAAACATCCACACTACCATATCAATTGGAGAGTTATTCACAGCTAAGAAATGGGGATAGCCCAGTTGTTTCTAAACAAATCTGTCTCTATGCATACTGATGACCACTACCCAGTCCTTCAAAAGAAAGATATCTTGTCATTTGTGATAAAATGGAGGACATTATGTTAAGCAAAATAAGCAAAGCACATAAATACGGTATTTTTCTCATATGAGCTTACTGCTTTTAGTGAAATAAACAGGTCCCAAAGGTAAATCTCTGCTTTTTTCCCTGAAATTTTTTAAACTAACCGAGTAATAATAAAAAAAAAAACTGTAACATATGAGTGAAACTGATATTTTGAGATTTGATTTTTGTTTAAAGCCATTATGTATACACTTGAGGAACAGTAATTTTTTTCAACTTACTATTCCATGAATTCTTGTGAATATAAGAAAACTGCAACTGTGTCATTAGTAAACATTAAAAGAAAAATAAAGAAAGGATGTGATGGAGGATTATGCTATTAAAATGGTATATATAAAATACATGCTTGTTTATTTTTTGTAAATATAAAATATTTAACAAGTTCTAGAAAAATAGAGTACTAAAATTTACATAAGTGTAATTGACATCTTGGTAATATGACTGTTGTTTAAATCCCTTGTCAAGACTGTTTTTCTTCTGCTTACTGTTTGTGAATTTTCTATTTAGTGAAGGACTAAATCCAACTGAAAGCATGTTATTACAAAATAACTTTGAAATATGTCCTTTCAAAAATGAGGAAAGGAAGGAAAATGGGAGTAAAAGGGAGAAAGATAAATATGTTCTCAAACTGTATATACGGAACTCATGAAATATCTTCATTTATATAAAATAACTTATTTTAAATATGGGCAATTACGTGAATTGGTGCTTACAAGGTGAAGAAAGTAAACTAAGGGAGTTATGCTCAAAGATGCTGATTAGGAGTCAGTTGCTCGGGAAAGATTTCAAAACTACGCAAGAAGATAGGGCAGAAACCTTGGACGTCAGTAGATGGACAAATGTGCTTGATTGCTCCAAAGAGGTTTTTGAGTTGGAGAAAATAAAAACAAAACTATTTCACTTCTCATATGAAAAACTAGTTCCTCTACTACTTCCTTTCATTTCATTGCATAATTATGCAATTAAACTGTTTTTGTCTTGCCATTTCATCCTTCTTGATAGAGGTTTGCTGCACATAGGGTAACAACATATTTGCAAAATAATTGATTTGCTGTGTTTGGGTTATCACTCCTAAAAGATGCACACATACTAATCCAATTATAGTTCACACTGGCCTTATGAAGTTGATCCAATTTTCAGATGACAAAAAAATTTGCATAAGCACAAAGAAAATTACTTTGTTAAAGGTGCTTAGTTCTAAACAGGTCTCTCATTTGAATAGGAATTCAAATTCCGTTGACAATCATGAGGATCCTCCACAGGTAAACCTAACAAAAAATATTTCTCAGAATCCTCTTGTTTACCAGTCAGGATATATAGTCTTGACACGTGGGGTAATCAACAAAAATGATTCCTTCCTTTATCTCAATGTAGGCATTATTGAGATATTCCAGTTTCCTAAGATACCACTTTTTTTTTTCTTTTCTGGCCAAGAAATATCCCCTAAAGGGCAATGAATTCTTACTTTTGCCAGTTTTCTGTCTCCAGAATTTGATTAGTATTTCAAGTCTAGCTAAAATTCTGAGTCAGACTGTGCCTAAAATTGGTTGCTCTTGATGAACAATGACATTCTCTGTTGACTGGAATCTGTACAGCCCCCATCTCAGCAATGACCTTCATCATGCAGAAGGTATTAAAGACGAAGCATCCTCAGAATGTTGGACTGGTGCCTGTTGCTGAAAGACTATTGTAACAATCTGGGAAGAAACAGTGGGAGAGATAGGGAGCGAAGGGAGGTGGAGTGAGGAATCTATCTACAAAACCTGATCATAAAAAATAATTTTAAAAACATGAAAAAAGACGAGACATTGTCAAATAGTTTCATACTGGTTTCAATTGTGTTATTTAAATATTTAAGTGTTCCATTTTTACTTTGTTATTCTTGTTTTAATATTCTTATCTTTATGTTGAAATCACTTGCAAACTAAGAATCTCAATGTCATTCTATTTGTCCACCACAAAACGCAAAGTATGAAGCCAGTGTGCCACATGAGAAGCGCCAGTCCTATTGTCAGAACAGAATAGAATCTATTTTACATAAGAAAGAACAGTACGAGAGAAAGTGGTAAGTGGCAAGCTACAAAATGAAATTAAAGACTTAACAGAAATACCTATTCTGAAACTCCAGTCTTGTCATATTAAATGTGAAAGGTTAGAGCAACATTGAAATGGAAAAGAAATGGAACTTAGCACAATTTACGTGCTTTCCAACAAATGGGTCTCTTTAACAACAAAATGATTTCAGTAAAATAATGCTCACATCGGAGAAATCAGAATTTGTGTGCCCTGTGATGGATATGATCCTGAGAAGCCAAAAATTTAGAAGATAATCAACTGTAGGCATCAAATAAGACATCTGTGTGACATATTGTTGTATGTAATGTTTTTTCTCAAAGATAGGAAAGAAAGTCCTCATTTGACTGTGTTTTTTTTTTTTTTTTAAACTTGATTAATACACTTGACACTTAGCTCAAGAAGTTTCCAGGAATAGACTAACAACATTTTTGCTGTTGTCTTTTCTGCTGGAATATACTGAATACTCTAAACCTCCACTGATATATTCAGATGACTTCCAGGAAGATAAAAGTGCACATGACAAACATGGCTCTGTATAGCAAACCAACCAAGTCAAAAAGAATATTTATCTTACAATGCAAAGATGATGCATCATCAATATAAATTTCAAGTTCACTACAACAAATATCCTATGACATTCTCTAACCTGGGAGACAGGCATAAGTCTGTTTAGTATCCATATCAGAGGAGACTTATGGCTTGGAAGAAAAAAAATTAATGTCAACTGATCACTCCAGTTGATTGTTTAAAAGCTTTTTTTCTCAATGAGATGTTTCACTAAAAAGATTAAGATGATGCAATGTCCTAATCACTAACCATAATTTTTTTCAGATATCTATGATCATTAAATTCAGTGTATTATTTAATGTATTTAAATTCTGTAACAGAAAATTAAGGAGACAGAAAAGGTAAAAGAATGGCACCTTATATTGCTCTCAGTTGACAAAGTGCTAGCAATCTAAACATTCAGTGTTATACAAGATCGAATGACATATGAGATTAGGATGGGGCTGAAGGCTGTTCAGTCATTCATTCTCGGAAAATATTTTGTGGTTATTTCTTAATTGCCACTACGTTAAATTGGGAAAATACCACAATTAATGTTTTTTAGCAGAAAAATGTATAGTTATGAAACTAATTACAAAATTCTTACTATACTTTTGTCCCAAAAATATTGTTGGGACAATTGGATGGTAGTCTGCAGAGGTAAGAAGCAAGACCCCACCCATCACCTAATACAAAACTCAGCTCTAAATGGGTCATGGACATAAATCTACACTCAGAATTAATCCGATTATTCGAGAAAAACATAGGAACATAGGAAGTACTTTCCAAGACATAGAAATGGGGAAAGACTTCTTGAAAAAAACACCAAAAACATAGGTAAAGCCAGAATAAACAAATGGGACTACATCAAATTAAAAAGCTTTTGTATAGAAAAGGAAATGATCAAAAAAGTGCAGAACCAACCAACAAAATCAGAGAAAATCTTTGCACCCTATACAAACGACAGGAGATTAATATCCAGGACTCACAAAGAGCTTCAGAAACCCAGTGACCGCAAAACAAATAATCCTGTTAAGATATGAGCAAAGAGAATGAACACACATTTTTTCCAATAACAAATTCAAATGGCTAATAGACATATGAAAAGATTCTCAGACTCCTTAGCCATCAGGGAGACAGAAACAAAGACCGCAGTGAGGCCAACTCCAGTGAAGTTGGCCTACATTCAGAACTCTACTAACACCACCTGCTGACATAGATGTGACCAAATGTTACCTCGCTTCAATGCTGGTGGGAGTGAGGCTAGTACAACCTCTAGGAAAATCGGTATGGAGAGTGCTTAGAGAATTGTAAATAAACCTACCATATGACCCAGCTATCCTGCTCCTAAGGAATGTATCCAAGGGAAATAAAATCTGCATATGAAAGGGGACCTATAATCCTGTATTTACAGCAGCACAATCTACCATAGTAAAGACATGGAAACAACCCAGATACGCATCCAAAGAGGAGTGATTAAAGAAATTGTGGTACATCTACCCTATGGAATACTATTCAGCCATTAAAAAGAAAGAAATTACACCATTATTTGCAAAAAGACGGTCCCAACCAGAGACCACTATACTCAGAGAAATAAGTCAATCCCAAAATGACAAATGCCATGTTTTCTCTGATGCAAAGCATTCTTCATGCAAATTATAAGATCAATAGCACTTCCAACACTATTTTTGCTGCAACTCATGGGTTTTTATATAATTGTTTTTATGATCATTTCTTCAAAATAATTGAGTTCTTCACTGACTCATAGATCATAGAGTAGTGTTCTTTTCTCCAAAAAGGTGTCTTTCTTTTATATTTATTCATCTTCACATTGGTCATTCAGTAGCATGTTATTTAACTCCATGGTGTTGTAAAAGAAAAACTTATGGGACACGGCCAAAGCACTGCTGTGGGGTAAATTCATCGCAATTGGAGCACATGTCAAGGCCCAAGAGAGGCATCAAATACAGGAACTAAACACACACCTCCAGGATTTGGAAAAACAGCAGCAGAAGAGCCCCACACACAACAGGAAACAAGAAATCATCAAAACAAGGGAGGAAATTAATCAGATAGAAATAAAAAAAACTATACACAAAATCAATGAATCAAAAAGCTGGTTTTTTGAAAAGATAAACAAAATAGACACCCCACTGGCCCAACTGACAAAGAAAAAACAAGAGAACTGCATTTTGTTTTTTTTTAATAGCTGAATAGTATTCCATGGAGTAGATGAACCATAGCTTTCTTATCCAATCCTCTGTTGATGGGCATTTTGGTTGTTTCCATGTTTTTGCAATTACTGATTGTGCTGCTATGAGCATAGGAGTGCATGTTAGTTTCTCATAAAACAATTATTCTGGATATATTCCTAGGAGTGCTATTGCTGGATCATACGGTATGTTGAATTTGAGTTGTTTCAATATTCTCCATACTAATTTCCATAGAGGCTGTACCAGCCTGCAGCCCCACCAGCAGTGGAGTAGGGATCCCTTTTCCCCACAACCTTGCCAACAAGTGTTGTTGGTGCTTTTATTCATGTGGGCCAGTCTTACTGGCGTTAGGTGGTACCTCATTGATGTTTTAATTTGGATTTCCCTTATTGCCAGGGAACTTGAGCATTTTTTCATGTTTATTTGCCATTTAGATTTGTTCCTTTGTGAAGTGTGCAGTTCTTTGTGGCCAAATGGGCCAAACTGGAAACCATAATGCTAAGGGAAATGAGCCAATCCCAAAAGGTTAAATACCACATGTTTGCCTTAATTTAAGATGATATGATGTTATGTATAACATGTTATGTTATGAATGTTATATGTTGTGTATAAACTAAAATTGAAGTGTAGGTGAGGTGGTCACAGAAGGTGGCTGGGAACTCGCATTTACTTTTAACATATTGGTTACTCATTACTATGTCAATTAACTCCATAATGATGTAAATTTTTGCTGATGGTATGTAGGAGCTTTCAATTGACTGGGATGATACTCTGCTGGCTCTGTCTTCAGACCAGAGAGGGTATACCTAAGAAGCCGTTGAACTTGACTGGACAATAAGATGCTGGACTCTATGTTTGGTATATGCTTGCAATGGGGGAATCTCAACTGAACTTGAGCTGTGGTTATGCAACAAGGTGGAGGAATCCACCATGGTGGGAGGGTTTGGGGAGGGTTGGGGAGAACCCAAGTACCTATGTAACTGTGTCACATAATATAATGTAATTAATGAAGTAAAAATAATAAATAATAATAAAAAAAGAAAAAGAAAAAACAAGAGAAAGCAAGAATTAACAGCATCAAAGATGAAAAAGGCAATATAACAACACACACTGCAATCATTAAGAACATAATCAGAAATTACTACAAAGCACTATACTCCAACAAATCAGAAGACCACCAAGCAATGGAAAAGTTCTTGGACTTCTACCACCTGCCAAAACTTAGCCCAGAGGCAACAAACGACCTGAACAAACCCATAACTGAAGCAGAGATTGAATCAGTGATTAAAGATCTCATAACAAAGAAAAGCCCAGGCCCAGATGGCTTCACTACAGAATTCTACAAAACATTCCGAACAGAACTGACCCCAATCCTCTACAAACTCAATACAATAGAAAAAGAGGCAACTCTTCCAAACTCATTCTATGAAGCCAACACCACCTTAATCCCAAAACCCGACAGAGATCTTACAGAGAAAGAAAACTACAGACCTATTTCTCTGAAGAAGATTGATGCTAAGATTCTCAACAAAATCCTAGCCAATAGAACTCAAAAAATCATCCGACTGATCATTCATCCAGATCAAGTAGGATTCATCCCTAGAATGCAGGGATGGTTCAACATCCAGACATCCATAAATGTGATACACCACATCCAAAAACTGAGAAACAAGAATCACATGATAGTATCAATAGCTGCAGAAAAAGCTTTCGACAAAATGCAACACAATTTCCTGCTAAAAACTGTAACCAAGGTAGGCATAGATGGAAAAATCCACAACATAATCAAAGCCATATATGAAAAACCCAACGCCAGCATCATACTGAATGGAGAAAAACTGGAACCCTTCCCACTGAAATCTGGAACAAGACAAGGATGTCCGCTTTCTCCGTTGCTGTTCAACATAGTCCTAGAGGTACTCGCTGAGGCCATAAGACAAGAAAAAGAAATTAAAGGAATCCAAATGGGAATCGAAGAAGTCAAGCTTTCACTATACACAGATGACATGATTCTCTATAGAGAAGACCCAAGAGACTCAATACAGAGACTGCTAGATCTTATACGAGAGTTTGGAAGAGTGGCAGGATACAAAATTAATGAACAAAAATCAACAGCCATAGTGTATGCAAATAGCCCCAAGATGGAAAAAGACCTAACAAGCAAGATACCATTCAAAATAACAGAGAAAAGTATGAAGTATTTGGGAATAAACCTAACCAAAAATGTAGGAGACCTATTTGAAGAAAACTACAAACTGCTTAAAAAAGAACTTGAATAAGACCTCGAAAGATGGAATAACATCCCATGCTCCTGGATAGGCAAAATCAATATCATTAAAATGTCTATACTGCCAAAAGCAATATATACATTCAACGCAATTCCAATCAAATTGCCCAAAACATTCTTCACAGATCTGGAAACAATGATTCAAAGGTTCATCTGGAAACACAAAAAAACCACGGATAGCTAGAACCATCCTGAAGAACAGGAAGTTAGCAGGGGGAATCACAGTTCCAGACCTCTGGACATACTATAGGGAAGTGGTTATCAAAACAGCCTGGTACTGGCACAAAGACAGAGAGGAAGATCAATGGAGCAGAATAGAAACACCAGAAGGGAACCCACACAAATACAGCCAAATGATCTTTGACAAAAGGACAAACGACAATCCAGGCAAATGGGAAGGTCTGTTCAATAAATGCTGTTGGGACAACTGGTTGATAGCCTGCAGAAACAAAAAAAAAGATAGACCCACATCTCTCACCATACACTAAGATCAAATCCAAATGGATAATAGATCTAAACCTACATCCAGAGACCTTCAAACTTTTGGAAGAAAATGTTGGAAATACTCTACAAGATTTAGGGGTGGGTCCGGACTTCCTAAAAAGGACACCAAAAGCATTAGCAATCAAAACCATAATAAACAAATGGGACCTCATCAAACTAAGAAGCTTCTGTACAGCGAAGGAAACAATCAACAAAGTGAAAAAGCAGCCCACAGAATGGGAGAATATCTTCGCATACTACATTGGTGACAGAGGGCTAATTTCCAGAATATACAAAGAGCTACAAAACAACCAAAATGTCAAAACAAACAAGCCACTCAAGAAATGGGCATGGGAAATGGGCAAACACTTCACAAAGGAACAAACCCAAATGGCAAATAAACATATGAAAAAATGCTCAAGTTCCCTGACAGTAAGGGAAATCCAAATTAAAACATCAATGAGGTACCACCTAATGCCAGTAAGACTGGCCCACATGAATAAAAGCACCAACAACACTTGTTGGTGAGGTTGTGGGGAAATGCGAACCCTACTCCACTGCTGGTGGGGCTGCAGGTTGGTACAGCCTCTATGGAAATCAGTATGGAGAACATTCAAACAACTCAAAATCGACATACCATATGATCCAGCAATAGCACTCCCAGGAATATACCCAAAACACCTGTTTTATGAGAAGCCAACATGCACCCCTATGTTCATAGCAGCACAATCAGTAATTGCAAAAACATGGAAGCAACCAAAATGCCTATCAGCAGAAGACTGAATAAGAAAGCTATGGTTCATCTACTCCATGGAATACTACTCAGCTATTAAAAAAAGCAAAATGCAGTTCTTTGTGGCCAAATGGGCCAAACTGGAAACCATAATGCTAAGGGAAATGAACCAATCCCAAAAGGTTAAATACCACATGTTTGCCTTAATTTAAGATGATATGATGTTATGTATAACATGTTATGTTATGTATGTTATATGTTGTGTATAAACTAAAACTGAATTGACAATGAGGTGATCACAGAAGATGGTTAAGAAATTGCAATTGTTTTTAACATATTGGTTACTCAATACTATAATTATTAGTTACACAACGAAGTTAATTGTTGCTGAGGGTATGTTGAAGCCTTTAATTGATCGGGTTGATAATCTGATGGTTCTGCCCTCAGACCGGACAGGGTCTCTCCAAGAAGCTGAGGAACTAGATTGGACTATAAGATGTTGGACCCTATGTTTAGTTTATGCTTGCAAAGAGGGAATTTCAACTGTACTTGAACAGTGGATATGCAACAAGGTGGAATATTCCACATGGGGAGAGGGCGGGGGGAGGGGTGGGGTGATTCCCAGTTCCAATGAAACTGTATCACATAATACAATGTAATCAGTGAAAAAAAAACAAAAAAAAAGTTTTTGACTTTATTCTTATTATTGATTTTGTGTCATGGATTTTCATGTAAAGGACTAGGGAATATACAGTGACTGTGTAATAGACCCTATTATATCCAGATGTGAAGATACAATTCAGTATACATCTCTACTAAATCAAACATGGATTCCCTATGAAACTGTTGGATGTATTTTAACAACAGGATGCTGGACTATCTGTCATTGTCTTTACCTGTAATATCAGGATTTGCTTAAATAGCAGAATGATGGTCTTATGACTGTTTATGAAAAACTATACTATTGTGATAAATTGGGGAAAATTAGTTGTGGAAAGAGAATTTGGAGATAATTTAGAGGAAATCCCAGAGCCTATGGAACTGTATCATAAAATTAAAAATAAAATACAAGAAGAAAAAACAAAAGATTATGTTGCTTTATAGTCCAAAAAGGAAAAAGAAATATGTAAAAATGTAAGGACTTACGTTATTACTTGTTTTATGTATGAGATGTGAAAAATGGAGCTAAGGATTTCACAAAGAAAGAACGTCAGTACACCATTACAAATTTTTAATGGGATTTGAAGTGAGCTATTTGGAAGATATAGTCAAGCAGTAGAGGTGTCTGTTCTAATGACTGGAATTCAGAAGACGGATTTCATGTATTTTATATTTACGATTCTAAGAATACAATGAGGCTTCCCATCTTTCTTCATCCATTCTTATTTTTCTACTAATTAAGTGTTTTTACATTCTCCTTATTTTATGATCACCAGCTTCATTCTCCACTAAAGAATTCTATATCTTACGTATTGCAAATTGATCTGACATTAACAGGGAGGTATATAGAACTCATTCCTATGCTGATTTCATTTCCTTTGGGTAAATTTCCAGAGCTGTAATGACTGAACCACATGGCACCTGTGTTTCATAATGGTTTGCCAATTTGCAGTCCCAACTATAGTGTATTATTGTATCATTTTCTCCACAACCTTACTACCCTTTTTTTTTTTTTAATAATAACTGTTCTAACTCAGATGGTGTGAAACCTCATTGTGGCTATAATTTTGTTTCCCTAATGGTTAGTGATCTTGAGCATGTTTTCATGTGTCTGTTGGGCATATATATTTCAACCTTTGAGAAATGCCTGCTCATACGTTTAGCCCAGTTCTTAACCAGATCATTTCTTTCATTGGTGGCGAGTTTCTTTAGCTTTTGGCATTAAATCTTTTTATATAAGGTAATTTGTATGAATACTCCCCTAATACAATGAATAACACAGGGTTAGACATGGATACTGATAGATAATTGATTTTGTTTACTCAATCAGGGCAATTACATATATTTTTTTCAATACTGTCTCAGTGTGGTTGTAGCATATTTACATTAACTTGAGCAAATAAGATTAGAGTAACTAAGTACACAATTGTTCCCAATAAATGTTTTCTGAGTGAAGAGAGTTCATTAATGCTTACATTCATATTACTCATGGCTTACGAAAAGAGATCATTTTGCACATTTTTAATGAAAAATCAGCAAGCTGGGTACCATGAGAGCAGAATAATTTAAATGTCATGGACAGAACTACCTCACACTAACATAATTATATCCCAGTCAAAATTGTTGTGTTTACTAATTCACTATATAAGAAAGACAATATAGCCATTCAAATTCACCTGTGTTACCTCAATCTAGTAGGAAAAGCAAACACTGCATTGAATCTTTAGTTAAGCATGTCACTTTCCTTGAAGTTTACAAGTACCTTACTAAAATCTAGTGCTCAAAATAGTAAGTGAAGGAAACAATGAGTTGTATTCATTGTGATGCAAATATAGAGTGTCTTGGTTAGGATGCCCATTTTATTTTCCTGAGAGAAAAGCAATGAGACAGATACAGACAGCATTCTCATTCACTGGATCACTCCCCAACAGGCTCGCAACAGCTGGGACTGTGCTAGGACCAGCATTAGAACCTGGAGCTCAGTTGAAGTCTCCTACCTGGTATAGCAGAAACCCAGTCACTTGAGGTATCAACTCTCCCTCTCCAAGTCTGCATTCACAGAAAGTCCTAACCTGAAATCAGAGACAGCAAATCTGGATATTGTGAAGGAGAATGCAGGATACCAATCAGCCATACTAAGTGCTAGACCAGCTGTCTGCCCCGAGCAATCCAATGTTGAAAATCATGCTCATTTCAAAGACAAAAATCACATAAACTATTAAATACACTTTCTCAAGCTGTTTGCTGTATCATAGTAGATTCTGAAGTGTCCAGAAACTTTAAATATTCCATCTGAACAGTATGTAAGAAGCAAATTTGCTTTTATGAACTTTCAGTGAATCCACACAAGATGTAGACCAGCTCTCCTTGTTCCACTGTAATTACTGCCACTTAGGTACCTCAGCCACTCTGCTCATGTATTTCCAAAATTCTATCACCTAGTACAATGATCTAGTAAATTTCTTTCCTTCCTTCCAACTGATAAAATTACATAAAATATACAACCAGACAAAAGTATGGCTTCTAATACAGATAACTTGGATTTTCAATTTAGAAAAAAGAAAATTTTAAGTCCCTCATCTTACATCTGCCATCCACTTTTGAGACCATTTGATAAAGTGGGCTTATAACTGTATCCATTTGGGATGTGAATGAATCTCATTCGATTTTGTGGTATCTTAAGAACATGAAAGTCATTTCTTTGAATAGTAATCATAAAAGATACAGTTTCTTTTTCCAGGCTCTGTGGGATGATAGAATTCTACCCTTTAATCATGGTAAGCTAATAGACACATTTGGGCTTATTTCATTTACACTGATCAACTCTTTGTAATGCGTTATTTTTTCCACTACCTCACCATTTGATCCACCCTGCTCACTACGCCTCCATTTTCTCTTAAAAATGCAGATACCCCAGTTCTTTCAATTTTATCATTAGCTATGGAATTAAATATGTTTCATTACTTGCATGCCTAGTTGCATTTATCTTTGAGGAATCTACAACCATATGGAAAATTTCATTAACAGCCAATAGTCTGTGCCTGTGCCAAGAGCTATCTATGGAAATTAGAAGCCCTACAGATAACACTGGCAATCCTAGCACTGACTCCTAGTTGTTTCATTAATTTTCCAAAAGAGCTTCTCTAGATCCAAGACTATATATCATTTGTGGCAGCCAATTTAGCAAAAGGGCCTCATTCTAGTACTGAAAACGTCACTGTTGCCTGATTTATTGAACTTAGCAATATTCATGGACTCCACAAAGTTTTCGCAATGCTTTATCCTTCTAGGTCCTTACCTCAGCCAATTATGAAGAACAAAACACAAGTCCATGATCACAACACGTGACTCATTCAGTGGGACTAGTCTTTCACACAAAACAGGCACGTTCCTATATTTCCCCTACTTGTACATTAGAGTGCTGATGCTTTGTAACTGACTGCAATTCTACAACACTGAGAAAGACCATTCACTAACTTGCTAGGCTCTAAGGATCTCCAACTGAAAATATTCCAAACAAGTCCTGTTGCATTCAAAAGACCTCCTGACACTTTATTTGCAATTTTGTATTGCTCATCACTTTAAGAGATCTAGTCACCATTTTCTACAAATATGATCTTTCAACCGAGAGCATATTCTGTTATTGAATGGACCTAGAAAAAAACATTGACTGCCTAAAAATTATGTAGAGTGATCTTTCGTGCAATATAGACATTGAAACTATCTCATAAAAGGCAGATGGGACAATAGACTTACTAACAGAAGTGAAATTTTGTTTACAATTACACATTTCATTTCCTGCTGCCAACAATAATTGGCCATAAATTTCCCATCAAATGATGGGTAAATTAACACCTGGATATATTAGATTTTAGACCCAATCTCAGCAAATTCATGCATTTCTTAATTTCTAATTGCCACATTTTGTAAAATATTCTTTTTACATTTTCTTACTCACCAATATCACAATCCAAATATATTCTGATCACCCGGTTTATATGGGATCCTGTGTTTGTGTCTTCATTTGCTTGACTGTTAACAAAATGTCACTACATGCTCAGTGTCAAGATTCCAGATTCCCCAGTTAGCTGTTACTGTGTTTCATTTTGTTCTGAAAATTTAGAAGTTAGTTCTGTCTCCAGTTTCACCTTCTGATAAAAGCTTTTCTGTCAGACAACAGTTTGACTATGCTGGATATTGCTTCAGAATACTATAATTATAAGAAAGCATGACAAGTAAATGTATTGTGGTCACTGTGTGCTGTACTTACAGAAATAATTACTTCAATGGATAAAAACATTTTACTGTTGTAATTAGTATGTCATGTGGATTCGGCATGTCACCTTAGAAAAGAGGATGGAAGATTTTTAAAATACCAGACAGGGATTTCTGACCATTACTATGACAGTTGTAACATTGTCTTAGCTCATTGGGACCCAGATTTCAACTTTGTACTGTGGGGATCACTCTATGAAAGGAAGTTTCTTGAGGATTATATACGTGTATTCCCACAACAATGATCTGCCGCCCTATGCTGGACAAGTGAATTGCAGGAATTAATTGATCCTTAAATCAGAAGGCTTGACAAGGATCCTATATGTGAGTTTTTTATTCCTACAGGAAATCTGTAAACCCCTCCTCAATGGGTACATGTGTTTTCCATCAGAATTTGAGTTTGCTAAATACTCTGTCCTGTTTTACTGATCTTCTGAGTTTCTTTGTGTGCTCATTTCAACTCCACACTGCTGTTCCACTCTGTGATGCATAAGCTGAGATTGTGCAAACCACAGTCCTCTGCTTGCCTCTCTACTTGAACCTGTAGAGGGCAAGTGTGAGCAAACTCATGGAGAACTCTTTCCCATGTTCTTCCTCTTGCTTTCTCGGCTCTTGTTTTCTGTCACGCAATCACTCAAGCAATCTGTTCAAGCAGCCACAACTGACTCAAGGCTGCAGCCTTTCCAATGTATGGTTAGTACCCTCTGGGGATGCTCTGAGTATCGGTCCCTGGCCTTGAGGCCTGCCATGCACACTCAGAAACCTCAACTATGACTGGACACTGTCTTCTTGTCTTTGCGTATCACTTCTTCAGTTAATAGTAAACAAATATTTTTAATAGATCCTGATATATTTACAGTTTCCTGACTAGTCACAGGCAAATGCAATTGTCCATAGAACCATTAGCTGCTGACGCTGTAGCACAGCATGCTAAGTTTTGACTCTGAAACCAAGTACGTGATTTTAAAATAAGCTGAAGTAACAGTGGGAATATTGCAATGGATGTGCTGGAAAATATACTGATAATGAAAAGCTGATGCATAAGTAGGAAATTCTATCTTTTGCTACCAAATGGATGAAACTGGAAAGCATGACACTTGGAGAACCTAGTCTCAAAATGACAAAAGGTTCTATTATGTCCTTTGATATATGGTAGCTTACATTTAATACGAAAAAGGAGTAAGAATGAAACTAATGCGGTATGATTGGATTACTGTTTAGAGCTATAGTCTATATTGCTGAGGAACAGTGGTATTTCTACTTTTTGAAATTTCCTTTTTAGATTTGTTTATTTTTACTGGAACGTCAGATATAGAGAGGAAGAGAGACAGAGGAAGATCTTCCATCTGCTAATTCACTCTTCATGTGGACACAATGGATGGAGCTGAGCCAATCCAAAGAGCCTCCTCTAGGTCTTCTACACAGATGCAGAGTCCCAAAGCTTGGGGCTGTTCTTGACTGCTTTCCCAGGCTACAAACAAGGAGCAGGATGGGAAGTGGGGCCACTAGGATACGAACTGGTGCCCATATGGGATCCCAGTGCATGCAAGGTGAGGACTTTAGCCACTAGGCTACTGTGCCGGGCCCAATTTGAACATTATCGTCAGTGGTGCATTAAGCCTGTAATTATACAATATATGGAAAATATGTTGATATAAAAACTAAGTAGAAAAAAACACAGGACGGGAAGAGAAGGGAATGGATTGTTTTCTTCTTAGAACTGTATTTATGAAATATATGACATTTTTTCTTTGTATTACTTTTTTAAATTAAATGATTAAATTTGTTGGTTTTATTGTGATTTTACTACACATCTCTTCAGCTATATCCAAAGATTTTTCACCACACAAAATAAGTTCAGCAATAGGAAAGCAAAGTTGTCTAACATAATATAAATCACATTTCTTCCTATTTTAGGACCCTGATATATTTTTATTTTCAAGAACATGCATGACATAGAATACATTTGCAAAATAAATTATTCCCAATCAATTAGCTGAATGTTTCAGTCATAGAATCTGTTAAAAACAGAATTCATTTTATAAAGTCAATGAATTCGACTTCCAAGATGTTTGACTTGAAAGATATGAAATTCAGCATTATCATACATAAAACCAAAAAGCAATAGATTAAGAATAAAGAATATTCATTCTTCAATAAGTTAAGTATCTCTCATTCCAAGCTTATTAATTTAAAGTCAAAGCCTACAGACTAGGCAGCATAGCCTAGTGGTTAAAGTATTTGCCTTGTGTGCACCTAGGATCCCATATGGGTGCAGCTTTTTATCCTGGCTGTTCCACTTCCAATTCAGCTCCCTGCGTGTGGCCTGGGAAAACAATTGAGGATGGGCCAAGGCCTTGGGACCCTGCAGTCACATGGGAGACCTGGAAGAAGCTCCTGACTCCTGGCTTTGGATTGGCTCAGCTTCAGCCATTGAGGCTACTTGGGGAGTGAACCAGTTGATAGAAGGTCTTTCTTTGTCTTTCTTCCCTCTCTAAGCCTGCCTTTACAATAAACAAATACATCTTAAAAGAAAGTAAAAGCCTATAGAATAAGAAAATTATTATTCTTTTTTAATCAAGTTATGCTACTGCATTTTAGTACCATAAGAATGAGTAAAGCAAGGGAGAATCAAGATGGTCACAAAGGGTGCAGACATGTCTGAGATGATGGAGAATTATTAGGGCAAAGAACAGAGAGCAGATTACAGAAAAAGGTAGGGGTCAGGAAGTCAACAGACAGTTACATGGAGAACCCCTGGACACAGAGAAGAGGCGATGACAGTAGAGCAGTGTTATAAGGCACAGAAAACCCACCATCCACCCATGAGCTGTGATCCGGATCCGAGCGACAACTAGGAATCCAGAGGTGGCCGCAAATCAATTCTTGTGGCAGCCAGGTGGGAGCTTGGGTTCCATAGGGAGCTTAGCAGGTAAAGGCAGTCTAGGATTGGCCAATCCTGAAGAACACTTTGGCCCAGCAACCAATGGAAAGGGAGCTGCGAACTGCTCAGGGCAAACTGGTGGTGGGTCGGAGCTAACAGCACAACAATCAAACACCGGAGTGGGCACGTTTCCAGGTACTCACACCTGACTGATACATGGGGAGGACAGCGCCAGCTTCACATCCTGCAGGATCTGTGTGGTCCCCGGATCAGAAAGCCAACAGCCTACTCTCCTACAGTATTCCACCAGGTGCCATCTTGTGTGTTTACACAAGATCAGTGCTGCTGATAAACCAGTTATCTGGGACAGTTGGCGTCTTCCTTACCCAGGACACTGATTGAACATAAATATTGACTTGTAGACCCGTAGGTAATACATCTTAAAAAACCGCACTAAGGGGCCCGGCGGCATGGCCTAGTGGCTGAAGTCCTCGCCTTGAACGCCCTGGGATCCCATATGGGCACTGGTTCTAATCCCAGCAGCTCCACTTCCCATCCAGCTCCCTGCTTGTGGCCTGGGAAAGCAGTTAAGGATGGCCCAATGCATTGGGACTCTGCACCCGTGTGGGAGACCCGGAAGAGGCTCCAGGTTCCTGGCTTTGGATCGGCACGCACCGGCTGTTGCGGCTCACTTGGGGAGTGAATCATCGGACGCAAGATATTCTTCTCTGTCTGTCCTCCTCTCTGTATATCTGACTTTGTAACAAAATAAATAAATCTTTAAAAAAAAAAACCGCACTAAGGAGAAAAATACACCAAACAGGACTGCAATGTCAAAAATTAAAAGAAAAGACAGAGGCACAATGAATGTAACGAAGACTCTCCAGTAAAGGAACAAAAGCCTCTAACACTCTCAGAGTTAACTGAGGAAAACATGGAAAAAATGGGGACACATAATTCAGAAAACTTATTATAAAACTTCTTACCAACAATTAGAATCACATAATTCATGAGTTCAAAGAATTTAAAAATTTTATTGCACAGGAAATGAATCAAATTAAAGCCGACATTTCAGAAGTTAAGAATACTGTGCAGCAAGCTAAAAGTACAGTGGAGAGTCTAAAAAATAAAATCATTGAAGTAGAAGAAAGAATATCAGAATTGAAAGATATTTCCTGTCACCAGGGGGAAACAAACAAAAATCTTGAAGCAGAGTTAGGCCAAGCTAAAAAAAAAAAAAAAAAAATCCAGGAATTAGAAGATAAAATTTAAAGGCCCAACATAAGAATTAAGAGCAACTGGGATTAAAGGTGTATTCGATGAAATAATAAATGAAAACTTCCCTAATCTAGATAAACAATTGGGAAACAACATCCAGGAGGGGCACAGGATTCCCAAAAGTGTTGACAAAAAGCAACCTTTACCAAGACACATGATAATCAAGCTCTCCTCAGATGAACATAAGGAAATGTGCACATGACAAAAACCAAGTGACCTATACAGGAACTCCAATCAAACTCACAGCTGACCTCTCAGGGAAAACACTTCAGACCAGGACATAACGGAGTGATATATTCCAGACTCTAAAAGGGAAAAATTTTCAGCCCAGAATAACGTACCCTACAAAGCTCTCCTTTGTCTTTGAAATGAAATAGAATTCTTGCACAATAAAGAAAACTCCAAGAATTTGTGTCCTCCAAACCAGCCCTACATCTAATACTCAAAGATGTTCTAGTGAAAGAGAAAAGGAATAGCAGCTACAAAAGCAAAAGGCATATGTGAAGAATATTCCACTAAAAGGCCAACAGAAGACTCAAGCAAAGAACGATACATTACTAAGATGGCAGAACCAAGTTGCCACTTATCCATACTAACATTGAATGTAAATAGTTTAAAGTTATCAATCAAATGCCACAAATTAGAGGACTGGATCAAAAAAACAAAATCCATCTATCTGCTGCTTACAGGAGACACATTTCACTGACAAAGATCAGAGTAAGCTGACAGTGAAAGGATGGAAAAAGATATGCCAAGCGAACAGTAAGGAAAAATGTGTGAGGGTAGCCATTCTTATATCAGATGATATAGACATCAATGTGAAAAACATTAAAAGGGATGAAGAAGGATGCCGTATAATGATCAAGGGATCCATTCAGCAAGAAGAGATCACCATAATAGATATGTGCCAAATGTCAAGGCACCTAGCTACATGAAACAAACATTAATGGACTTAAAGGGAGAAATAGACTCTAATATAATCATAGTGAGTGACCTTAACACCCCTTTAACATCAATGGACAGATCGAAACAAAACAAACAAACAAACAAAAAGCACAAACTCAGCAAAGAAACAGAACTCACCCAAACTCTAGAGCAAATGGACTTAGTTGATATCTATCGAACCTTTCATCCTACAGATAGAAAATACACTTTTTTTCCATCAGTCCATGGAATTTTCTCCAGAATTACCATGTTGTAGGCCACAAAACAAGCCTCAGCAAATTTAAAAAATTGAAATTACACCATGCATACTCTCAGACCATCATGGAGTAAAGCTGGAGACCAAGAATTCAAAATACCCAAGAAGACTGGCAAACACATGGAGGCTGAAAAATATGTTACTAAATGAGCAATGGGTTAGAGAGGAAATCAAATGGGAAAATTAAAAAATTGCTTGAAACAAATAAAGGCATCAACACAACAAATCAAAATTTATGGGACACAATCAAGGCAGTGTTAAGCGGAAAGTTCATCTCAATCAATGCTTATGGAAAAACTAGAAAACCTAGCAAAGAATCAAGTAAATCAGCTAATCTTACCGATGAAGAAACTAGAAAAATAACAGCAAAGTACACCCATGATTAGTAGGAACAAGGAAATAATCAAAATAAGGGAGGAAATAAACCAAATAGAGACCAGGAGAATGATACATAAGATCAATGAATCAAAGAGCTGGTTCTTTGGGGAAATAAAATAATAGATTGCCAACTAGCCCAACAAATCAAAAAAAAAAAAAAAAAAAAAGAGGGAAAAATACACACCAATAGCATCAGAGATGAGAAAGGAGATATAACAACAGATACCTCAGAAATACAAAGAATCATCATGAACTATTACAAGCAACAATATGCAAACAAATCAGAAGATGTAGAAGAGAAGGATAGATTTCTGGACACATACAATCTATCAAAATTGAATCAAGAAGCAATTAACAGTCTAAATAGACCAATAACATGCACTGAGATTGAATCAGTAATTAAAGCCCATCCAACCAAGAAAAGTACTGGACCAGATGGCTTCACTGCTGAATTCTACCAAACATTTCAAGAGGAACTTACCCCAATCCTACACAAGCTTTTCCAAACAATAGAAAGAGAGGCAATCCTTCCAAACTCTTTCTATGACGCTAATATTACCATAATACCAAAACCAGATAAACCACAGAAAAAGAGAACTACAGACCAATATCCTTGATGAACATAGATGCCAAGATCCTCAATAAAATACCAGCCAACAGGATCCAACAACACATCAAGCAGATCATTCACCCGGACCAGGTGGGATTCATCCCAGGCATACAGGGATGGTTTAACATTCGCAAAATGATAAATGTGATACATCACATCAACAAATTGAAAAACAAAATTCATACGATCTTCTCAATAGATGCAGAATAGGCATTTCATAAAATCCAACACCATGCTGAAAACCCTAAGCAAGATAGGCATAGAAGGAACATTCTACAACACAATCAAAGCAATTTGATTGTCAGCATCATACTAAATGGGGATAGATTGGAAGCCTTCCCACTAAAATCTGGAGCTAGACAGGGATGTCCACTGTCACCACTTCTCTTCAATACAGTATTGGAAGTCCTTGCCAGAGCTATTAGGCAAGAAAAAGCAATTAAAGGAATCCAAATTGGAAAAAAGGAAATGAAATCACCCTATTTGCAGATGACATAATTCTCTACATAGGAGAACCAAAAACTCAGTCAAGAGTCTCATAATAGACTTTGGCAGATTAGCAGAATACAAAATTAATGAACACAAATCGATGGCACTAGTGTACACAAATAATTCCATGGACGAGAAAGAAATTGTAAGTATAGTCCCCCTTTAAAATAGAGGAGAGGAATTTTAAATACTTAGGAATTAAGCTGAATATGTGGAAGTCCTCTATGATGAAGACTATAAAACATTTAAAAAGGAAATAAAAGACAACCTTGAAAGTGGAGAAACTTACCATGTTCCTGGATTGGCAGGATCAACATTATCAAAATGACCATATTACCAAAAGTAATATACAGATTCAATGCAATCTCACTCAAAATCTAACAACATTTTTTCAGAAATAAAAAAGATGATACAAAAGTTCATCTGGAATCACAAAACCACAAATAGCAAAAGTTATCCTGAAAAATAGAAATCAAGCTGGAGGAATCACAATTCCAGACCTCAAAACATATTACAGAGCAGTGATTATCAAAAAAGTTTGGTACTGGTACAGAAACAGAGAAGATGATCAATGGAACAAAATAGAAATACCAGAAGGGAGCCCACACATGTACAGTCAAATAATTTTTGACAAGAAAACTGAAAACAATCCAGGCAAAATAATCCTGGTCTATTTAACAAATGTTGTTGGGACAACTTGATAGCAGCTTGCAGGATTAAGAAGCAAGACCCACATCTGTCACATTATACAAAACTTAGCTCTAAATGGATCAAGGACCTATGTCTACATCCAGAAACCATCAAACTATTAAAGGAAAACACAGAAAGCACACTCCAAGTTATAGGGACAGGAAAAAAACTTCTTAGAAAAGATGCCAAAAGCAAAGGCGTCAAAACCAAAATGAATAAAAGGGACTACATCAAACTAAAAAGCTTTTGTACAGCAAAGGAAACAAGTAATAAAGTGAAGAAGCAACCAGCAGAAGAGAAAATTTTTGCACACCACACAAGTGAAAGCGGACTAATATCCAACCCAGGGACGGCAAACAAACAAACAAGAAAACCCCAAAAACAAACAAAACAACCCTGCAGCAATGTAGGCAAAGGAAATGAACAGACATTTCTCAAAACACAGATTCAAATGGCTAATAGTCATATGAAAAGATGCTCATACTCCCTAGCCATCAGAGAGATACAAATAAAAACCACGTTTAGGTACCACCTAACTCTACTGAGACTGGCCTACATTCAGAACTCGAGTAACAACACCTGCTGGCATGGATGTGGGGAGAAAGGCACCCTCCTTCACTGCTGGTGGGAGTGTAGGCTAATACAACCACTGTGGAAATCAACATGGAGAGTGCTTGGAGAATTACAAATAAACCTGCCATATGACCCAGCTATCCCGCTCCTAGGAATATACCTAACAGAAATGAGATCTGCATATGAGAAGGGGATCTGTAATCCTATATTTATAGCAGCACAATCCACAATAGCAAAGACATGTAAACTAACCAGAGGTACTTCCAAAACAGAGAGGCTAAAAAAACTGTAGTACATCTACTCTATGAAATATTATTTGGTTATTAAGAAGAATGAAATTATACTATTTACAGCTAGGTGGTCCCAACTAGAGACCATTTTACTAAGTGAAATGAGTCAATCACAAAAGAATAAATACCATATGTGCTCTCTAATATAAGGAAACCAGCATGGAAAGTGTAACTTCAATAACTCGATCCATACTGGGTTTGTTTGTTTGCTTTGGCTGCATCCCATGTGTTTTGATGTTTTTTATTTCAGTTTTATTTATTTCAAATACTTTCTTTTCTCTTGTCAAATTCATTGCTGGCTCATGGATCATACAGTGGCATCATTTTTCCCAAGAGACTTTTGGATTTCCTTTTTGTCAGCCATGTATTGGTTACTCAGTGGTGTGTTTTTTCATGGTGCTGCAATTTTTTGTTGTTGTCATTGTTGAGGCTGTTATTCTAACTCATACCAGTTGTTGACCTTGTTTCATGGCTTCTCAACGATGAAAATGTAATAATGGTGGAGTACTGGGGTCTACCATATCCAGATGTGGGGGTATAATGGAACATGCATCCCTGCTTCCAAATGAAAAATAGATTCCTAACGAAACTGTTGGACATATGTAGACAATGGGATGCTGAACTGTCTGACTTTGTACCAGCAATGTTGGGGTATGCTTAAATAAGAGAGTGATCGAATTATGATTCCTTATGAAGGATTATATCACTGTAGTAAAATGGGGATAATCTGTAGAGGGTGGGAGTTTGGGGGAAAATCCCAGTCGATATGAAATTGTACCACGTAATTCAAAAATTTAAAAAAAGAATGAGCAAAGCAGAGCACTGTGGAGTCACTGTGAGCTGCGTCAGAATTCAGCATCTTCCTCCTAAAAATTAGCATGTGAAGGAGTTCCCTCTGGTTCTGGCTCTCACCCTTGCACTGCCACTAAGTGAACTTCTCTGTTCTATGTGTCTGTCTTTTCTTCCTCATATTGATAACAAACCAATGAAGCTATTAAGCTATAGTCAGATTACACACAATGTACAAGTTCTTTAAAATAAGTATCAAACACTGAATTAGTCAATACAGTACAAATACAGGACAAGGCTTTACAAGCTTCTGGTCATATTTTCTTCAATAAATCAAGGCATAGCCTTGTTTGAGGTGTGTGTACTGTTCTGCTTACACACCTGACTCAATGTGTACTAACATTGAACTCAGAGCCAGCAGCAACATAATCCATGCTGGAACAAAGGCCATTCAACACAGATGCTTTCTGCAGAAACCATATCATAACTTTCTTGTGCATGGATCTGCAGACATGACCTTGCTACTATGCTTAGGGGCCACTTCAACAAATAATCAGCAAAAATGCATACATACTAAAAGGCAGAAATAATAAGCCTACAGAAAGGAACGATGTTCACAGTATGAAAGGCAAAGCAAGTGCATCAGCCATTGCCTGCTACCTAAGCTGGAGGCATATCTGTCAGATAATTCTATTTTCTTACTGCTCTGCAAATGTCTATGAATCTTTGCAATGGTACTCGGTATATTGATTTTGTTGTAACAAATACAATATAGAGGGTAGATAGCTTTATAAATAAGAATTAGCAGGATGTTGCTTTGTTTCTGATAGGAATTCATTTTTAATTGGTTTTAGATAAATCAATATAGACTTGAGGACAGCTATGTGGGTACTCAGAGTTTTGTATCTTTATATTACAAATAGCCATGATTCAGTCACATCAAAAAGTGCCTCAAAATAAACAAAATTACAGGTGTTTCTTCAGGATGGGAAAATAAAGCAATTTTAATGTCACAGCTAGTAGAATTTCTAGTAGGCACCCAGTTGACTTAGCTACATGTGGCCTATCCTCCACCAATTTCTGCCCTCTTCTCTCCATTCTTATAGCAAATCGCTACCATTATTTCCACTTTTATTTATCTACCTCCCACATATTTATACACAATACAAGCATAAGACAATATAGCCTAGTAAGATGCAATCCACATTCTGAATCAGACTATGCAGCATTAAACAAATCTAAACACAAGCATTGGATGGTGATTTCATATTGCTTAATATCCCCATGGGTCATTTTTTCCACATATGAAATACTAGTGAAAGAAGCCAGTCCCTCCAAATCCAATCTAGTAAATTGTAGGAGGACATTGTGACCCGAAAAGGTCGGTGAGCACAGGATTACAGTTGGTTGGATAATATTTGGAGGAGAATAACCAAATGGCTACCTTTTGTATACCTTATTGGATATCATCTGCATATGTATATGAGAACACCTGGTGGAATATACAAGACAAAAGGAGTTCCAAACAAGCATTAATGGTTTTGTTGATAAGCTCAACACTTCCTCCCTTATCCTATATGACCCTCAGAATATAAAGTCTGATGCTACTAATAAACCTCGGCTTTTGACCATCAGTCAGGGTCCACGCGTGTTATTATCGGCTCCGTGCACCAAGCCCATCGCTGCGGGACAGCGACAACTGGCGCCTGAACAGGGACTTGAAAGAAGAAGAGAAAGTGCAGCGGAGACCCCCACAGAAAGTGGTGAGTGGGACAATGGGCCAGAACCAGTGTAGGGCACAGTCTTTTATCTCTCTTATGCAGAATTTTTTAGTGAAAAGTGGAACGAAGATAACTAGGCAGCAATTGCATTCTTATTTAGAGCTTGTTAGTGAATATAATCCTTGGTCTCCAGATGAATGGACACTAGAAACTGGACTTAAGAATTTTACTCAGAAAAATGGTGAAAAGGTCGGAAGGATAGAAGATATTCAAGTTAGTTTTTGGATTATATCGGCTTTAATTAGAGCTATTATTATAATTTTAGAAGGGGAATCTGCAAGAAATTCCTCTAAGGGGAGACACCCCCAAAATGTAGCTAAAAAAGGAGTGTTTCATAGTACGAACAAGGAAGAAAGAGAAAGGGAATCCTTAAGAGGCCCACCTAACAGGAAAGGACGCTGTAATATGGCTAAAAAAGAAACGCCTCATAGTACAGATGAGGAGGATGGCCAAGAGGAGCCTCCGAGAGATTTCCCTAACGGGAGACGCCACCGTAATGTGGCAAGGAAAGAAATGGCTTATACTACAGATGAAGATGAGAAAGAATGTGTGAGAGACCCTCCCACGAGGAGATGCCACTGTAATGCAGCTAGAAGAGAAAGGCCTTATACTACAGATGTGGAAATTAGGAAAAGAAAACTTGGAAGATGTTACCATAATGTGACTGAAAATGAAATCAGAACTAAGAAAAAGAAAATTTTCAGTGTTAAACCACAGGATTTCTCTAGTGAGGTAAATGAGGCTGGGATAAAGCAACAGTTAAATATCAGCCCATGTCGTCTTGCTCTTAAATCTGATCAAAAATGTTTCCAAATGTCTGATGTTCCCCGGAGACCTCATGAATTCCGATTGCTTTTTCCAATCATACTTAGTCAAGAAAATAACCAACCTACCTATGAAAGCCTAGATGTTAATGCCATCATAGCTTTTAAAAAGGCTTGTGTGTCCTATGGACCTACTTCTTCTTATGTGTGGGAATATTTAAATGGCTGGAGCCAGGGAGCAAACTGGATTCCTTATGATTTTGAAGTAATAGCAAAAATAGGGTTTTCTCCTTCTCAATATTTACAATGGAAAATGTGGAGAAGCGATATGGCTAAAGAAAAACTGCGAACCTTAGGAGCATCAGGTCGGCAACTCCCTGGTGGAGGACAACTGACTTATGATATGTTGGTTGGAGATGGACAGTGGGTTACTACAGAGCAACAGATACAGCTACCTCAAGCTGCGCTCATGCATATACGAGACGTAGCATTGTGGGCATGGGAGAAAATTGAGACTGGGTCTGAATTTGCAGGCAGTTATACAAAAGTCATTCAAGGAGCCAGAGAATCTTATGCTGATTTTGTAAGACGTTTGACAGACTCTATAGAAAAACAAGTTAGGGGAGAAGGCACTAGGAAATTGTTGTTAAAGCAACTGGCCTTTGATAATGCGAATGAGGACTGCCAGGCTGTTATTCGTCCTATAAAAGAAAGAGAGGATCTTCTGGGTTACCTGAAAGCCTGTCGCAACATAGGGACATTTAAGCACCGTGCCCGCCTAGCAGCACTTGAAACTTTTGCTATTCAAACACAAATGAAGGCTAAATGTTTTAATTGTGGCAAGCCAGGACACCTTAGAAAAGATTGCCGAATGCTTCCTTCAACTCAAAAATACCCTGCGGATACTTTTAACAGTCACTCCCCTGGAATATGTCCTAAGTGCCAAAGAGGCCAACACTGGAAAAAAGAATGTAAATCCAAATTTGACCGTGATGGCAGATGCCTGTGGCCAGAAGACTCTGGGAGGGGTCAGCCCCAGGTCCCAAACATTCACAGGTTTACAAAATGGGAATCTGCAGAGAAGCTACAAACTTAAAACTGCCACTGTCTCATTGCCCCACCTGTGCTCCTCACTCTGCAAGTATAAATCCTGGAGGCTGAAATTCCAATCAGTTGTGGTGTATGCATGTTATTCATATAGTGCTTTTTCCTATACAGCATTGCTTAATCATGTATACTAATTTTTAAGTACAAGTCTTTATATTAAGTTAATTTTTATGTTCACTGCCTCATTACGTTCTCATTGTTTAAAATTAACAAAAGCGATGTTCTTGCTTTAAGGAGTGTTTGGGTGATGTCATTATATCATTATAAAGTGAATGTTTGCTGTTTTGTTTGTTAATGTACCCAAGTTGTAACCGCATGTCTTTTGGAATATTTTATAATGCTGAGGAAGCTGGCCTTCAGTTTAATGGCTAGCTTTCACAATAGTCACCAATTTCAAGGTCTTTTGTTGTGGTAGATGTTTAGCAAAATGACTTCATCTGTATATCCATTGCAACTTTTGGGAGCTTGGAATTCAAAGAAGATACTAAGCTTTTGTAAATCCTGAGGGTTTTTTGGGGGGACATTTAATAAAAATGTGAAATTTTATCATAAATAATTTGATATAAAATTGAACTCGAACACTATTTGATTATTTCAAGGTATAAGTTAATGTGATATTCATTGTCTACAAAGTGTTTGCATGTATTAATTGCATGTATTAATGTAATTCTTGTGTTTTTGGCTGGTTATCAAATCTCTCACTGCCTTTAATGTGTCAAGGTTTTGTATTTGTTTTAAAGATATTTGAGTGATGATCTCGCATCAATAACCAATTGTAATCTATCATAAGTTATGCTAATGTCAACAACAAATCTTGTTTCAGATATTTTTAGCTATCCTTAAAAAAGCATTTAAGAATTCAAAGGTTTCAAATCCTAGGGATTCCCTTGGTATTCTTACGAGGCCTCAAGAATGCCAACGGATCTATCTCCCATTTTGTGGAGACAGTTGACCAGGCTATTGGATTATACTAAGATTATTGCCAAATAACAAATGGAGTAAAATTTTATTGTGTCAAAACGTTGTATACATCCATGGAGTTGTGAAGGTTTAATTTTAGTTTGCGTTGCTAATTATGTATTCTTAGCATGGCTGTATTGCTGGGAAGACTGAAATTTGCAATTTTAGATTGATGGAGGGATTTCATAGCATGATCAATGTTTTTGTCTGAGTTTCTCAGTTCAAAACTATTGACTTAATGGTTTCACTTACTGGTTTTTGGTGAACACTACTACTAAGCTTGGTTGAGAATAATATTTTCAAGTCTCCAAAAGTGTGTGTGTGTGTCTGTGTGTGTGCGCGCATACATGTGTGTCTTAACATTTTGTCCTTTGTAAAAAGTTGTTTCAAATTGTTATCATGTGTTGCTGTTTGTTTATCAAGAGCAGGTTGCCTTGAGGCTGTGGCAACCTGCAGCCACGCCCAGAGCTTTCTGATAGGATTGTTAAATCACAAAGATGTTAAAGTTATGCTTTAAAAGCAGAGGGGGGAATATGCTACCCCTGTAAATGCATTAATTTGGTCTTACTCACCTTAAATTTTGTTCAGATTTTGTCTCCTGGTGAGCACCAGCTCTGCGTCACTAGAGGCTGCTTGCAGGCCCAACACAGATGCCTTTGGTTTGGTGGAGGGACGCAGTCACTCACAAGTGGAGAGGTCCTGACCCCTTGCTAACTGTGGGAAGAGGGTTTGTTTGTGTTTTTCCAGAAACTGAGCTGCAGCCTGTGTGGGTGCCAGCTGGTAATGTAAAGCCCTGGACTCCATTCACTGGAGGAAGCGCCTGCAGTAAGACAACTTCGCGACTTCATTCTGAAAGATCCATCGCTATCAAGGAGACATTGGAGGAGGAGGAGGAGGAGGCCAGACCCCTCCCAACACCGGGTGACGTGAGGGATCCTAAGAGATTGGTGCATCAAGCGCAACTGTCCTTGACATTATGATGCATTTGATAAACACTAATAATCCGTGGGAAAGGTTATGCTCTTGTCCCTAGAATTTCCTGATGGATCCTCAAAACTGGCTCATCTGACCTCGAAAGTGCTGCAGCTCCCTTGAACTCAACACTGCCCCTGGAGAAGATGGAACCCCCAGTGGAGCTGCCTCTAAGAACTGAAAAGCTAAATTTGTTTAATATTCCTCTGGTTCTACTACAGGTCAGGAGTGCAGAGAAATTCTCCACCTTCTTAGAATGTTTGAGGAAGACTTTAAGTGTAACTTGTTATTTATAGATTTTAATGACCTTAGACATTAGAAAAGCCATAGAAATTTGTGGTGGCATCCAAGGACGACTCTGACACCCTCTTAAAGGAGGTTGTGTGTATAGAGCAAGGGGGATCTCAGGGTGGAGCAGGAGGATAAGAGGAGCCCTCTATCCTAGTCCCGGAGACCCCCGGAGGCCTCCCATGTGCTTTCGCTGCAGAAGCAGTGGATATCTGCCTCATCAAGGACATCGAGAACCGTATCCCAACTGCCTAGGAGATCACAAGGAAGATGAGTGCCCTTGGAGGCCGAGAACTCTGAGGTCAGTCCTTTCCTATTGGATTTCTCACAAGGGATTGAAGCAGCCCAGTACCCTGCTCATAGGGTCTGGTGACCTGGGAACTTAAGCCAGGAGCCCCGGGAGGCACTCAGAGACAAAAGGATTGTAGGAGGAGCTTCCTCTAGTTCTTAACTAGTTCCAACCTTGGCACCCAGCCCTCTCTTACACCAACCATCAGGGTTGCTTGTGAGTCCCATGTAGAGTTCAATTCTTCCTCACTCACTAATTTGTTGGGGATTTCCCTGCTCACCTACCTAAAACTTTTCTATTCTTCAGTTGTTAAATGCAAAACTGTGCTTAACCTCTATAAACTGCAAAATTTAAATTGGGTTAAGAATCTCCCTGAAAAGCTTTTATCAATTTAAAACTGTTAATGCTAAACAAGATGTAACTGTAAAGAACTTTGATGTTATGTTTGAACTCAGCTGCTATGTATGTCAATGTTGGTCTTTACACTGTTCCTGTGCCACTCCGCTTTCGGTTAAATAATATTGTTTCTCCCCATTTTTCTGCTCTCCCAAGAGCATGTTTCCCCTACATACATCATTCAGGCCTAATTTTACAAAACACAGAAGGGGGATTTGTAGGAGGACATTGTGACCCGAAAAGGTCGGTGAGCACAGGATTACAGTTGGTTGGATAATATTTGGAGGAGAATAACCAAATGGCTACCTTTTGTATACCTTATTGGATATCATCTGCATATGTATATGAGAACACCTGGTGGAATATACAAGACAAAAGGAGTTCCAAACAAGCATTAATGGTTTTGTTGATAAGCTCAACACTTCCTCCCTTATCCTATATGACCCTCAGAATATAAAGTCTGATGCTACTAATAAACCTCGGCTTTTGACCATCAGTCAGGGTCCACGCGTGTTATTATCGGCTCCGTGCACCAAGCCCATCGCTGCGGGACAGCGACAGTAAATAATATGTACAGTAAAAGTATATATGGGGTCCAGTGTAATGCCTCAATTAGCTAATTCTCACCTTGCAAGCACCAAAATCCCATATGGGCACCAGTTCGTATTCTGGCTGCTTTACTTCTCATCCAGCTCTCTGCTCATGGCCTGGGAAAGCAATGAAGAATGGCCCCGTGCCTTGGACCAATGCACCTGCAAGGGAGATCAGTAAGAAGCAACTAACTCCAGGCTCCAGATCAGCCATGATCTGATTGTTGTGGTTACATAGGGAATGAGTCAGTGGATAAAAGATCTTTGTCTTTTTTTCTCTGTAAATCTGCCTTTCCAACAAAATGTTTCTAAAAATGTAATCAATGTGTGAAATTATTAATATGAGCTTAGATAGTTTATGACCCTCATCTATATTTCCGGGGAATAGTGATTTTTCTACCTAGTACAAGTTGAATTCTTTATTATGTGGAGGATTATGCTTGTGACTATGAAGTCAATTGAAAGCATGCCATTGCGAAACTCAAGAAAAAACATATTGAAGGAAAAAGAAAGGGTGAAAGTAAGGGAGGGGAAGGATGAGGTTGGAAGCATCATCATGTTCTTAGAACTGTATGCAATAGGTGGCATTTGTTCCCTTTGCATAAATCAAAATACTAATGCCGCAAGTTCATTTTTCCTTTGGAAATGAAATGAAATGATGATCATAAGTTTTTTAAGCAACGGAGCTAAATACATACTATAGTTAGTATTGATAGTTTTGTTATTTTTTGAATTTTTAATTGAAGCTTTCTTATTTCTGTGATGTTAATAGAGTTTGGAGCTTCTGCTGTGGCAATTCCTCAGATTTACAACACTTGTTTACCTCTACTCCCTTGCTGAATCATCTTTATCCTTCTAATTCAATGCAGGTGTCATCTCCTATAGTGGAAAAAAAAATCTGCCAAGCTCTGAATGGAGTGAAATAAAACAGTCTCAAAGCACATGTGATTTAAGGATTACACATCCTGAGCTCTTGTAAAATTGCCCTACTATGCTGTGAGAAACTGCACAGATGGACAGCCTGAAATATGTTCTGAAGTTCATCATTACCCAGCCCTTTACTTTGCTCATCATATCTGTTCAATATGTCTTCTTAAACCGACTCTCTAAAGACAAATGGTCACCCATGTGACTAGTCAGTGCTGTGTATACAATGTGTTCAGAATAAAACTCAGAGGGTGAAATAAGATTAATCGAATTACCCCCATTCCTGATTTCTTTCCCACTACAGTTTGTCCGAAAATATTGCTAACACATATTCCTAAAGAAAACTGGTCTACCCTTTTTACTTCTGGCTCACTGTCCCTGCTTCACACACTAGGCAAGCTCTGTTACGACAGTGGCAGTGTGAACACCCTGTGTCATGTTGCCACGCTATCGACTGCCTCCAATACGCCTCCTGACAGCTATCTTCACAAATACAATTTAACTGGAGACTATTTCAAAACACATCCATGACCTCAAGAAGACTTATCAGCTCTCTTGGTGTGTGTAGTAAATGAAAAGTTATTATGCTCCCTTCACACAAATTCTGCCTGACAGATGGTGTTTTGTTATTTTAGGAAAGTAGCAGTCCACTGAGTCTTTAAGAGCTTCCTTTAATAGTCCCATTGCAGCATTTCCACAAATCTTTGCTGCTCTCCAGGAGCACACATATAACAGGAGGACACATATAACAGGAGGACACATATAACAAATTCTTCTGTAACACAAGTACATAGAAATTGACATCTCTCTGGGTTATGAAGATTAGATTAAATGCAGAAATGTGCAAGGAAGCTCTGCGTAAACTGTCAGTGCTTTATGAATATGTATATGACAGGAAACCTATGTTTTTCCAGTCAGTTACCTGAGAGATCTTCCTTTATGGTATCTCTGTACCTCTGTGGAAGTAGTGATTTAAGTTACACTTGTGAGTCAAGCATCTCTGCTCTCTCAATGTGACACTTTCCTTGTATGCCTAATTGTTAACTGGAAAGACTGGTTATACTTACCCCACCTTTACAACCACAGGAAGGAAAACAGACATAAGATGAACTTCACCTGGGCAGCTATAGGTTGTGAATATCTGAACTAAGATGTGACACTTCTCTGTTTACGATCTCAAGGGGACAGCAGTCATTTGTCATTGTAGATGTATATCAAAGGGACCATGACACACGGTTTCAAAGCTAGAGATGTTTAGAATAGATTCCTAATTAAGGTCATAAAGAGTAAGTGTTTTTTTGTCGGGGGAGGGTGGTAAACAGGGAGTAGGAATAAGTACCTTCAAAGAAAAAAAACTGTACTTTTTTTGTTCATTAATTAAACAGAAGTTACAAAATGTGTCATTTTAGGTGTTTTTTTTATTAATTATTTTGCATTATGTGACAGTTTCATAGGCTCTGGGAATCATCCCCACCCCTCCCTATGCCCCTCCCCCCTGGTGGATTCCTCCACCTTGATGCAGTATTACAGTTCAAATTCAATCAAGATTCTTTCCTTGCAAACATATACCAAGCATAGAGTCCAGCTACTTATTGTCCAGATGGGTTGAACAGTTTCTTGGGGAGACCATTTCTGGTCCGAAGTTAGAGCTGGTAGAATATCATCCCAGTCAATTAAGAGTCCCAATATAACATCAACAGCAATTTGCAATATTATGGAATTGACATGGTTTTGAGTAACCAGTATGTTAAAAAATAAAAAAGCAAGTCCTAACCACAACCTATGATTAGCTCATTGACATCTCAATTTTAGTTTATATACAGGACCGGCTGCTATATACCTTAAAATGGCTATAAGGTACCATTCAGCTGTCTCGTGTCTATTTCATTTTAGTATTTAGCCATTTGTTGTGTTGAAGTATAATTTTGCTGATCTTGGCAGATTTTAGGATAATCTAGACTGGCTTGTAACTCTAACAAGATATTTGTCGGCATTTAAGGTGCAGAACATTTTTTTGGGGGGGGTGTGCAGGAAAATCCTCAACACCATGGTGAAGAGTAACTAATCTATGTGTCCCACCCAGTGAAGCATGAGCCAATCCACGCCAGCTCTTTCCTGTCAGATTTCAAGTTCTACTTTCTGTTGTTTGTCTATTTATTTTAGTTTTTTTTTTAGTTTGTATGATTGTTTGCTGTGAGGGGTTTTCGAAGCGATCCCAATGGTCACTGCGAGGGAGCGTGGGGGTCCAGAGGTGGAGCCAGGCTCAGACCAGAGAAAGCTCTCCTCCCTGGTCCTGAAGGACATTTATTGTTCTTCTGTTTCTGCGGACCACTCAGGGCTTCTGGTTGTCTTTCCGATGACGTTGGTTTCTGCACGGTAGTGTTTGGACTTCTTCCATCCCCTGTGGAAGCTCCGGTTGTGGGTGGATGACCTCAGAGTACTCGACCTCCGAGGGCATCCAATACCCTTTGGCCTCTAGGCAGTTGGGATATAGTCCTTGTTGCTCGTGTTAATAGTTTGTGGTGAAGGTCTGGGAGTCTTCATGGTTGGGATCCAAGCTTCCTCCTTACCACCTGCTCCACTCTGGAGTGCCCCCCTGCTCCATGCACATGACCTCCTGTTAAGAGGTTGTCAGGATCGCACCAGATTCCCCCCTCATGCATTTGTATAGTAGTTTTATTGTTGTTTAGCGCTGCTTTGAGTCTGTTGTCTATGAATTACCAGATTTGATCTTGATAGGCTATATTGTACTTTTTTCTCACTCTTTTTATGGTCCTGAAAGATTTCCCTGCACTCCCTCCCCATTACAGGTTAACATAGCATATTGAGGGTATAGTAGGTTTTACAGTTTTTCGATGTAGATCTTAAGTATTCTGACATTAATTGTTGGTTTATAGATTATATCGCATTATCTTATTGCATTGGATACAGGTTGTTAGAGATTGCACTAATATTACAATATACAGGTACTATCTTCCAAGTTGTCATCTTTTCATCTCATATTAAGGCAAACATGTGGTATTTTACCTTTTGGGATTGGTTCATTTCTCTTAGCATGATGGATTCCAGTCAGGCCCACTTGGCCACAAAGAACTGCATAAGAAAGAATGGCACAGAGTTTTAACTCCCTGCTTGGGACATTTGTGTCCTGTATCACAGTGCTGAGATTTGAGTTCCATCACTACTTCCATTCAAGCACCCTGCTGAAGGACACTCTGAAAGGCAGATTGTGAGGTTCAAGTGTATTAGCTGGGGAGATCCAGACAAAGCTCCTGGCTCCTGACGGACCCAGCCCTAGCCACTGTAGGCATTTTGAGATTGAGTGAAGTAACCAGTAGATGCAAGATCTCTGTCTCTGTCATTCTGTCTTTCAAATAAGAAATAAATTTGGGAAACAAATTTGAATTAAAATACATGTGCTTTGCTTTGAGTATATTTGTGTATTAAGTGCAGAAGAATCATAAATAAGATAACCTAGCTTGATATGTTTAATCTTATTTTCTTAATCCTGATGGCTTTTTTGTTTATAGAAAAAGATCAAATGTGACATATTTTGCAATGAATATTTAGGAGCATAGTGATATATACTTCTATCTTCCATAATAACATCAGTGGCCCATTAGAGTTGGGGGACAGACTTATACAACAATTATGGGAAGCATTTTTCCCTATTTCTCACAGCTAATTTCAGAAAGTCTGTGCACCTCTTTGAATCCATGGTTTCAATGTAAAAAGTTAACTTTGATGTGGCACTATGATCTATTATAATATGAATATCAAATTATGACTATAGTGGCAAAAAATGATTTAATATTGCCATTTAAAGAAGTTGTGGCTGAATGTAAAGGGGTGATCAAAAAGCTTGTTCACTTAAGCTGTCTTTTCTCCCTTTCAAGGGATTTTAAAAACACCTCATCTTAGATTTTTTTCACCAAGATGATTACATCTGAGTTATTCTAACATGCATAAATTTCAGTTTTCATACAGTAACTTTAAAAAAATGTATAAATCACCCATCGTGCTTTTAAGTGTGGTCTCAATAAATTTAGTGGGAATGCATATTTGAGAAACTGCGTGAACTTCAGACAATACAGAAAAATACTGGCTTCTAAAACTTACTCTTTCTTCAAAACTTTTTGTCCTGCCTTTCTACGGGACGGCTTGCTTGACCATTCCATACATCTTCCTTGAGGGCTTTTGCAAACTTAATTCATAATGATCTTTACCTGTTTAGTTTGCCAGCCAATCAGTGTGTAGGAAGGGCCTTGACAATTAGCCATAATCTCTACTCACTTTTCAAAATAAATTTAAAGTCAGGAAAGCATTCAGGTCTTCAAGAGAAGATAGAAAAGGGAGCTCCTCTCTTAAATGTTGTTGGTGGGAATGTAAATTTGTATAACTGCGCAGAAAAACAATATAGCTATTAAAAATAAAAACCTAGACTATGTCAGCAATCCCTCTCTTGGGTGTTTATCTAAAAGACATGAACACGTTGCATGAAAGACACAGCTGCACAATGATGTTTACAGCAGTACCAACCACAATACCCCAAACATGAAATCAAACAAGCTACCCAAACACACACACACACACACACACACACATACACACAATTAGGCAGTCAGAGAAAAATGAAATCTGATCATTTGTACCAAATTACATACAACTGGAGGACATGTTAAGTGAAATAAAATACATAAGTTAGAAACACAAATACTTCATTTTTCCCTTATATGAAAGAGCTAAAAAAGATAACTGTGCATCAGTCAACACTGTTGCAAACAGTTTTATTGATCTTTGTTTTATGTTGCTGTCAAGCAATGCTTGAGATTAATAAATTACTATAGTTGGGATGAAATGTGATTACTTTAAATTTTACTCTAAACGGGGGCCAGCACTATTGGTCAACAAGCTCATCTTCCACCTTCAGGTGCCCACATTCCACGTGGACACCTGCTCTGTCCCGGCTGCTCCACTTCCTTTTCATCTCCCTGCTTGTGGCCTGAGAAAGCAGCTGAGGATGGCCCAAAGCCTTGGGACCCTGCACCTGTGAGAGAGATATGGGTGAAGCCATGGCTGTTAAAGCCACTTAGGGAGAGAACCAGCAGGTAGATGATCTTCCCTTTCTGTGTCTCCTTCGATTTCTTGCTAATAAAAATAAATAAACCTTCCAAAAATTTTTCACTCTATGTAAGTAAAATGCTCAACTTTTCCTTTGGTTATTTTTTATAGCCCTTTCCTATATCTCTACTGCATTAGGGTCTTTCCTGTTGTTTTTAACTTTGTGAACCCTTTATTTAGTGAACCATTAAACCTTTGGTTATGATGTATAAAGAAGGAAATAACACGAGGAAGGAAAAAAGCAAAGGGAGGAAGTAAAGAAATGAGGAAAAAACGGAGGAAGTATCATTTTCTTAGAATACTAAACTAAGTATGTAACAGAATGTCATCAGTAAAAGGTATAAGTAATGTAACAGAAGTCATCAATAGTAGGATGGATGAAACCCAAGAACAGTGAGCCCAAACAGCCTATTTGAAAATACACAAAAGAGGAAAACGCATACCAATCAGTACAAATGATGAAAGCGGAAGACAAATTTTGGACAGTGTGACAAAAGCAGATAGCTCAGTTACTGGTATGCAAGAAGGACTTGAAAATGCCAAAAGAGTGGACAGTATAGTCTAAGTGATAATCATAGAAAAATTCTCCAACTGAGAGGAAGACATGACTGTCCAAGTATAGAAAGGTCAGAAGATACGAGCAAGACTTAGACGACAAGTCAACAAAGAAATATTACTATCATGCTGTCAAAGGTTGAACCCAAGATAGCACTCAAATCTAAGAGAAACAAAATACAGTGTGAGCTAGTTCTCCTGACTGCGGACACCAGAGGAAATTAGGCCAGGAATTTAATCTTTCCCAGAACTAAAGGGAGGCATTTGCTAAACCAGAATACTATATTAAGTAATTTTAGATGTGAAGCAAAGCTATTCCACAACAAACATGAAAGACTTTCTATTAGACTTGTCTTACAAGAAATGCTAAAGAGAGCTTGTCAAACTGAAAAAGAAAATTTTTTTTTTAGGCTTTTTTTTTTATTGTTAATTATTTTGCATTATGTGACAGTTTCATAGGCTCTGGGAATCCCCCCCCCCCTCCCCCTCCCCTCCCCCCGGTGGATTCCTCCACCTTGATGCAGTATTACAGTTCAAATTCAATCAAGATTCTTTCATTGCAAACATACCAAGCATAGAGTCCAGCTACTTATTGTCCAGATGGGTTGAACAGTTTCTTGGGGAGACCTTTTCTGGTCTGAAGTTTGAGCTGGCAGAATATCATCACAGTCAATCAAGAGGTTTTTTTTTTTTAAATGCTGAAGAATAAAAAAAAAATCAGCAGGTAGAAAATGTTGTGTTTTGGGGGAGGAGATGGACTGCTTTGGGGTATTGTGGGTTAAGCTGCTGCCTTTGATGAGAGGAAAATTAGGTCACTGAAGAAAAACAAGCCTAAGGAGTGATAAAACAATCATCTTTGTCGTCATTTCAATTGATAGCTGACAAAGTTTAAAGCAACTAGTAGATCATGTTTCAATGTTAAGTATATTCTCTTGCTTTACAAATCACTGCTTTATCTTTAATGGCAGCCACCATTACACACAGATTTGATTTTTGTTTTCAGCAAAATATCTCTGAGTGCTACAAAGCACCTGCAAAAAAAGAGATGGAAACTTCTAGAAAGGTGTAAAATGGAATACATTCTAATCTTTCTTGGATAATGCAAGAGGTATCCTGTGTGGGAATAAGGAAATGAACTAGACGACCTATACATGTCCTTTCTAGGCTAGAAATGATATGATAATGTATTCTAATAAGCCCTTCTACCTAACAAAATAGAAGTGCCCTCTTTCTGAACTGTGTTCTTTAACTTATTGTCTCTTGTAGAATCAAGTATAGCATAAATTTGTTATAACATTCGTGCTAAAGATTTTTAAGCAAGAATGTTACCTATGCTTTTCAGGCATTTTCAGATTTTAAGCAATAGAGTATTTTGATTTTCTATTCACATAAAATAAACAAGTTTTATGTATTAGAGATTTCAGAATATAATGATAATTTCCATCATAATCCCCTTGCTTGAGTCCTACTTTTTCTCCTTTTAACTTTTACAGTGACATTCTTTCAACATTTTTTGAAGACACATCCTCTACTAAATAATGAATCCAACTACCAAGAAAATTTCTTTAGATAAAAAGATTTTTAATTTTTATTAAAAGGCAGATTTAAAGAGATATAAAGAGAAAGATCTTCTGTCTGTTGGTTCACTCCCCACGGGGCTGCAACAACCAGAGCTAAGCTGATGTGAAGCCAGGAGCCTCCCCTGGGTCTCTCATATGGGGGCAGTATCACTTTCAGCTGCCCTTGACTGCTACCCCAGGACACAAGCAGGGAACTGAATGGGAAGTGGAACAGCTGGGACATGAACTGGCACCCATATGGGACCTTCTTATAAGGAAGGCAAAAATTTAGAGGTTAGACCATTGTGCTGGATCCAAGAATATTTCAAAACCACAAAAGTGAGCAAAAGTGAAACATTTGGCCTATAGTTTAATTATTCATATATATTTTGTTCAGTAATTTGACCTGTATTTACCCATTAAATCCTGCATGTGAAATTGCTGCAGGTAACCCTCTTAGCCCTCCTGCTATTAAATTCACTTTCCGAAGAGTCTGCCTGAATTTCCATCCTTAGACACCACTCTAGCTTGTCCTTTGTCATCACACTTGTGCTCAGCTGCCATCACAGATCAAACAGTATCTATTAGATCATCTCCTAAGTCTGCCCACCACATCTGCCCTTAAAGACTCAATGACAGGGTGGAAGACAGATAGCATCCATCTCGTCTTTATTCACCAAACTGCTTTCCTTGCTTCCTTTCTCCCTCTCCATCCCCGAGCTTTAAGGACCATTAATATACTCCATTGAAAACTGTCCACCAAAATAGAAAAGGAATGAAGTGATACAAATAGCACAAGAACATCACTCAGCTGTCTGCTGCATAAACATCCTGGCTGTAAATGGCTCTGTAGAAATAAATGGGAATCCAAGTAAAGATGTCTATGTTAAAAGCAGTTCAAAATAGTGGAATCCATTGTATCATATTACTGACAGCAAAGGAAAAAATTTACTCAATGACTTTCTTGAGGATCAGATTTACAAAGCTGTATTGCTAATACTATATTAATTAGAAATAACAGAAAAATAGCCATTTAAGGCAAAAAGCTCAATTTGTGTCAGCATCAGCAATATGTGCAATGAGTTATAAAATCAAAAAGTCAGCAGTATCTTCATTAAAGTCAAACTTTTGATTACAAAATAAAGACACTTAAAAAAAATGGCATTTCACCATAGCACCTCAAAGTGCGAGAACTGTCGCAAGTAGCCTCTTACCCTTGGATGCCCTCTTCTAACCACCAAATGATTGACATGTTTCTGTTTACGATTCAACAATTTGTTAAATACTTTGTGGTGTGCTAAGTGTTTTCAGCACTAGTGAGGACTCATTGCACTATCTATTCTAAGCTCCAGGTAAGTACTATTAGTATATAGATCTTAGAGCCTGAGATAAAGATTAAGAGATTAAGCCACTGGCTTAATGTCACACTGCTGGCACGTGTCACCAGGAAGCCTACAATCCATCATCAGTGCTAATCCCCATATGGAAGGACTAAGTTGACTCTTCTTCATATTTTACGCAAGGTTTCTGTCACTATCATATTCTATATCTGCATATGAATATATTTAGTCTGAAATATATGTAACAAAATATGCAAGAAAAATCTATTTTGAAGATCTTAACAGAAAAATTAAGCAGCATGGCTACAGAATATGTTACAATCTCCTTTGAGAATTTTTAAATTTTATTTCACTATTTAAAAGCAGCTGCAAATATGAATCATTGTTAAGTGTCTGTTTTACTGGAAGCATTTTCTTATTTAAATTATATTGACTAGAATTTACTAGCATCTTAGAATGAGATAATCATAAAATATTTGATCTAGAAAGGAAACTCTGAAATTATCAAATCCTTTCCACAAATAGATAAGAAAATCGGGGTTCAGAGAGAAATGAATTGTCCAATGTTGTATTGTCAATAGTTGAAAAACAAAGGATAAGAATATACAGATACTTCTTCATTCTGACTTTCTTGATGTACAAAAGGCTGCTTATTCAACTCTTCCAATCACCTTTAATGTAAGTTAATAGTAAAATATTATTGTCACTTAACAACGACTTGGGCGATCTCCAACACATAAAATCTGTTGTTTCAAAATTTCAAAGCATCTGACAAGAAAAAAAGCAAAGTTTTCCTGAGTTCATTGTCACAGGGTTACAATAAACTATACAGAGCATTTCTTAAATTTATAACTAAAGCATTCGTGAATCAGGCTACTGATTCAAGGTAATAGAATTCTGTTCCTTTCTTCCCACAAGATTTTTAATGTGATAAAGAAACAGATATATTTTTAAAAGTTCTTAGAATAAGAATCAGGGGCTCTAGACTGTGGCAATAAACAAACACTAGCAGACCTCTAAAAACAAATCATACGCAATCGTGTATAGACAACTTAGAAGAGAGAAAAAGCAAAAAAAAAAAAAAAAACCCACTGAAAAATAACGCATAGAAAATTAGACGTATTCCTTTCCTTCGTCTTAACTAAGATCAACTTTGATTTCCATGCTTCAAATAGAAGCTAACAATCAGATGTTAATGAGGGTGTATTGTTTGAGAAACACACATAGAAACCCAAGCTTTAGAAGATAAACACATCGCAAAAATTCAATTTCTTCTCACCAAAATGATCATGATAAACTCCCTGAATAATAAACAGGGGGCCTTGAAAACTGGGTATTTTTTAGTTAAGTTATTTAAGATTACATAGGCAACAGACATCAAACACACAAGAAAAAGATGTTGAAAAAAATTCTGAAAATAACTGTGGGAGCGAGGCAGAGATGAAAGACAAGGAATTCTTTCAGAAACATAAGAAGCGGTTCTGTGCTGATACACCAATATCCGTGCAACAGTAGATTCATAGAGAAGTAAAAGAAAAAATTGAAAACAGGAGAGATGAAACTAAATAATCAGTAGGATTCTCAAACTTTAAAAGCTGGGTATATCCCCCATAAAAGTATATAATGATTAAGATTTGAATAGGATAACACCAAAATTATAAGTAGAAACATCTTTACAGAAGTTAGAAACACATCTATGAAGAAGAAAAGATGTCTCAGATTTTGGTGGCTGCTTTTTTTTCATGTTCCCTACTAAAACAAATGATTCATGTTCATGCTTTCAGTCCTAGTCAGTGCACGAATGGTTTCTACTGTAAGATATCATGTCTGAACTCAAGTTTTTCATCCACTCCTCTGGATATTTAGAATACAATATCACATTCCAAGTATAAGGAAACCTATTATTAATTGTATAAACCTGCAAGCTTAAAGCTATTAATCAAATGCTAAGACCAAAGCCAGTATCTTGTGATGTGACTACAATCAGAATTCTGAATTTAAAATAAAAACAAAACAAAACAAACAACAACAACAACAACAACCAGCTACCTGAAGAATCATAGCAATAATGAACAAAGAGCAATGGAGTTTAATGGGAAGGCCTCGTGTCTGATAAAGGAGAACTAAGCCCTAAGTGCAATACTGAGAATTCAAACAGTGAGAACTGTGTTAAAGCCTAGACAGAATCGAATTCCAAAAGGAGTTTTATCAAGAATGAGTAGTCCTAGACTGCAAATTTCAAAGGTTATTTCTAGAATGTAAGTTTCATTAGTGAAAAAATGAAATTTCAAAATGATATAATAAATCACTTTTTTATAATACCTCAAAAGAAAATTTACAAAGTTCAAAAAAATTGCTAGAAGAAAATTCTGTGATGATCTCATAAAAAATATGCTATGAATAAATACTTCTGGCTTAAAATATATATCATTTGGATCTAATCTATTTCATCTTTTCCATTAAATGTCTTTTACTTGATATAATTTATTCAATAAAGAATACAGAAAGACATACTCTTGAGAGTTATGTTAATATGTAATATACTAAAAAATTACTATCAATAGTATTTATGGTTATTATTTTATGAAGAATTGACTTGTTTGCAAAAATTGAAGTCTGAATCACTGTTACATAAATGTCAAATGCTTCAGATTGCATATTGAATAATTTTATATTGTAAGAAATCACATATTTTGGATAACTAGGACAGAAAAGGAGTTTATAAATAAAGTGTCGTATTAATTTGTGTCAGTCAGAAAAATGTGGGTTTGCAAATAAAACCCTAACTCTTTGTAGACCCAAGATATTAGTCCTCTGTCTGTTCCATAATTCACCAATATTTTCTCCCTTTGGTTGGTCACATCTTTACTTTGGTGAGTGCTTCTATTGCAGTGCAGAAGTCTCTGGCTGGTTATAACCCCACTGGTCTAGCTTGGCTTTCATTAACAGTTTCTCAGGAGACAGCAGAGATCTTTCCACATGCCAATGTCCTGTATAGATTTCCTAATATTTTCCTCTAGTTATTGATGGTATGATGTAATACATTTAGATTTGTGATTTGGTTTGTGTTAACTTCTTTCTGAAGTTTAAGGTAGAATTCCCATTTTGTACTTTTGTATGCATTGATATAATTTTCCTAACAAAATTTGTTGAAGAGACTGTCATTTTCCAGAGGTTCATTTAAGCTCAGATGTCAAAGCTATTTGTGCCTGCATGAATTCGTTTCTGTGAATTCCATTCTGTTCTAGTTGAATACTTGCCTATTTTGTGCAAGTACTCACCTGTAGTGTATCTTGAAATCCGGTATTGTGGTTCCTCTTTGGGATACTGCTGTTGTTAAAGAATGCTCTAGCTACTCAGTGTCTCTTTTGCTGCAGTACATAAAATCAACACTCAAAAGTCAATAGCGAGTGCAGAACAAAGATGGTGGAACAGAATAAGGACACGTTTAAACAGACGGAGAAACCTTAGCCAATGTGAAGCAGAGAGAAAATACCAGGAAATAGGAGAAGACTGAACAACAGCAGAGCAGTGCATGGACACTGACAGATACAGGAGAGCAGCAGACACAATGGTGTGGTGTTGCAATGACTGATGCCCCAGTAGTGTTCAGCTAGCCATGATCTAAACTCCATCGGCAGTCAGAACTTCACCAGCAACAAGGTGGGAAGGGGCATTCCCCAGGAGCTCAGGCAGTGAACCCA
Organism: Ochotona princeps; assembly: GCF_030435755.1. Lineage (NCBI taxonomy): Eukaryota > Metazoa > Chordata > Mammalia > Lagomorpha > Ochotonidae > Ochotona > Ochotona princeps. Next base: position 15,054,970 of record NC_080836.1, read on the forward strand.
CACAAAGAACTGCCCGTCCTGCTGGTCTGTTTGATTTGACCAGGAGCAGGGAGAAGCAGATCCCATATGGGCAGTGCAGCAACAGGGTGGATTTCACTGCCCAGTCTTCCCCCGATAGCTGAACCTGGTGCCATTTTGTACAGTGTGGAAAAAATGTAAGACTAAGCTCAATGTATTGCAGTGGTCCCACAGGAAAAATAATACCGACTTTGGCATTGTATTGGTTGAAACAGGAACGTATGACCCTCAGACATAATAGCCAACAGGTTCTGGAAAGATTAACACCACCAACAACTTAGCTGTAGCGTAACCTAGTGTCTCTCTAATCCTGGGAACTGCTTCAGCCAGAAGTGGGAGAAAGGTTGAACAGACAATGGTGCAGCCTCAGCCCAGTATCACAGGAGGTGGAGGGGGTGATCCCAGAGTTGGGGCTGTGAAGACCACGGTGGAAATCTAACATAAGAACTCAGACCTGGAAATTGCTGGAAGTTGTGGCACAATTGGCTGCAAGCAAAGAACTGTATACCAATTGCAATAAGTAAAATCAAACTGTAGACCTGTGGATGACAGAACTTAGAAACCTGCTCCCAAGGAGAAGCATCTGATAAACAATTACAATGACCAAGAGCATAAGAATAGACAAAGGCACAATGGATATTACTGAACACTCCCCTGCAAATGAGCAAAACCCTAAGCCAACCTCAGAGTTAACTGAGGAAGACATTGTGAAATTGGGGTATACAAAATTCAAAACCTGTGTTCTAAGACTTCTTATCAACAAGAAGCACTTAAAGCAGGAGTTCAAGGAATGTAAGGAATATGTTACTCAGCAAATAACAGCAATGAGTCAAATGAAAGCTCATATTTCACAAATGAAGAATACAGTGTAGAGTCTCCAAAATAAAATAAATGAAGCAGAAGAAAGAAACTCAAAATCAGAAGATACTTCCTGTCACCAAGGGAAAATGAACAAAAATCTTGATCAGAGCTGGGTCAAGCTATTTCAGATAAAAGGTGTACTCAATGAAATAATAAGGGAAAGTTTCCCTAATCTAGACAAAGAATTGGAAAACAATATCCAGGAGGGGCACAGAACTCCCAACAGGCTTGACCAAAAGCAATCTTCACCAAGAAGCATGGTCATCAAGCTCTCTTTAATCAAACATAAGGAAAAGATTCTTAAATGTGCATGTGACAAAAAAAATCAACTGACATATAAAGGAATGCCAGTAAAACTCACAGGAGACCTCTCACAGGAAACTGTACAGGCCAGAAGAGAATGGAGCAACATACTCCAGATTCTAAAAGCAGAAATTTGTCAGCCCAAGATAAAGTATCCAGCAAAGTTTTCCTTTGTCTTTGAAAGTGAAATAAATTTTTTCCACAGTCAAGAAAAGTTAAAATATGCCTCTTCCAAACCTGCCCTACAAATGATAAAGATGTTCTCTTGACAGACAAAAATAGCGCTCACCAAAACAAAAAGCAAATGTAAGGAACATCCCAGTAAAATAACAGAAAACTAAATCAATGAACAACCCATTGTTAAAAAGACAAGACCAAATTACTACCCACCCATATTAACCCTGAGTGTAAATAGCTTAAGCTCGTCAATCAAACACAGATTAGTTTTCCTGGATTAAAATAATGAAACCCATCTATTTATTGCATACAGGAGACATATCTCACCAAAGATCCGCAGAAACTATAACTCATGGATTGATTTTTTTTTTGGTAGTTTCATCTCTTCAAAACCTTTTCTCATTAAATTCTTTGATGACTCAGATTGTATGGAAGCATCATTTTCTTCAAGAAGGTTGTTAATTTTCTTTTTCATTCCTTCAGGTACACAATAGTCATTCAGTAGAATGTTATTTAAATTCATGGCATTGTAAATTTCTGTTTTTTTCCTGTTCCTGATTTTCTTTTGTGGCTTTTCATTTAAGGGTATGTATAGTAACTGTTTAATGGGAACTATCATAACCAGATGTGAGGATATAATGCACTATGCATCTCTACTTTCAGGCCAAAGATGGACTCCCAACGAAACTGTTTATTATATCTTGACAATAGGAATCAGGACTCTGGCATTTTCCATGCCTGCAATAATGGACATATGACTGTATATGAAGAACTATACTATAGTAATAATATAGAGGAACTCAGTGAGAAGGGAGGGAATTGGGGAGAGGTAAGGAAAATCCCAGGGTCTATGGAACTGTATCAAGAAATGATAACAAAAAGAAGTAAAATTTAAAAACAAGTTAGTAGCCCTCGTTTATACAGTCAACGCCATGGTTTATAAAGAGTTAGCAAGATCACTACCATTCATATTAGCTACAAAATATTTTTTTAAATACATTTGAGTGAAGTTAACCAAGGATGTAAAAGGTCTCTTTAATGAGAATTTCAAAACATTGAAGGAATAAAGGTACCCAACTCTCCTGCCAAAAAGCGAAACAAACAAAAACCAAGAAAAAAACTTTCATGTTCATGGATTGTAAGAATTAGTACCAACAAAATATCTAAACTACCCTAAAAATCTGCAAAAGTCACATGATTCTGCTCAAAATACTAAGGATGTTCTCAGAGTTGAAAAACCTTGTAAGATTCATAGGGAAGACAACTCTCATTTCTAACTCTTCCTGTTAGCATACATGTTCTCATTCTTTTTACCTTGTGGTGGCAATGCTGGCAACCAACAAGAGGCGGAAGATCCTTGGGCAGACTTTCTCTGAGGGTTAAGAAGGTATTACCATGGCCAACAGCTGGGTTTCAGATGTCAAGTCCACGCAGTGAGAGAAATCCATTTGTATTGAGTTTCAAGTCTGTAACACTTCATAACAGCAGCCCTCAAAACACAAACACAACATCTGTCCAGATTCAGATCCAAAGCCCTTAGGCTTAAGTCAACCTGATTTCAACAAGACTGATCCGTTGCAGAAGATTCAACTTGCTCTTAGGATGAAGTCTACCTCTGAAAGACTTTCTGAATACTGACCATACTTAATAAGGCAGGAGAGAAATGATAACTCCAATTAGGGTATCTGAACAAATGAGTTAAAATTCTAAGAAAAGGTATAGAACAGAAATAGCATTAGACATTAAATCACTGAGATGCCCTAAAGCAGTGTACTTTGAACACTGTGTTTTTCATGATTCTTAAGAACTACGTCAAGCTCATCACTTTTTTCCAGGGAACTTTTCTTTTGACTCTCTTTTGAAACACTTGGTAGGATGCCCTCCAAAGATAATGTCCTTCATCAATACTAGAAGCTGTCGACAGAATGAATGGTACCGCTTTCCTTCTACTACAATTGTCTCTTCAGAGAAGCCCAGCATAGGTTGTGTTCAGTCTAGCAACCTATAACTAACTACAAGTGGAAATAACAGGATAGAGTGTGGCTGCTCCTGGCAGGAATCCCTGCCAGTGGCTGCTGCAGAGTGGTGTCAAATACTAGTGAAGAATGAAAGCTTTGCAATGTATTTGAATTTCCATAGAACACAGTGGGGACAAAGAAAAATCACTTCTCATCTTAAGTGTGCAATTTGTAACCATATACAATCATAGAAAATCTTACTTCTTTTTCTCAATTTTTCTGATTCAGTTTGCAGCTCTCTAGAAAGTTTATTGTGACAATACAAACCAAGAGAACGGTTGACATGCTCATGGAAAATACACAACTTAATGATACATTTCATGGTGTATGATTTGAGATGCTCAGTGCTGAGTGTGTATGAAGTTTTGAATCATCATGGTTTTGAGATCAAGGTATGATTGATATATTACACCTAGTATTTTGTTACCTCAACACACAAATTTTAAAATTGAATTCTTTTGAACATTTACCAACCACACATTATCACGGAAGGAATGAATACTTGGATAATTGGAAAATCTTAGATGTTCATGCAGGGATTTATGATTTGCATAAAGTTACCTCCTGCACCATGAACTGTTGAGACATTGGAAAATCCTTAGCTCCCAAAAATCCTCAGAACTAACAAATTGTACCACCATAGACTGATTCATCCTGAGTCTTTACTGCATTCTTCACTGAATCAAGGAATCTATCCTTTAATCTGTGATTCCCAAAACCTCAACCCTGTATACTAACATATCAAAAGAGACATAACTTTCAAAAACTGACTGCTGTACAAAATACCTCATATGAACTTAAGGAAAATCCCAAACAACTTCAAGCTACTTCTGTATTTAAATCATGATTACTTTGCATTCTTCATTGTAATTTTGATTTAAAGCAGGATATTAAATATATTGATTGTGTTCATTCAAATATATGTATATGAGGTATCACACTAAATGCTATATAGAATTCATATAACAAAGAAGCATAATCACTAATGTCAAGCAATTTAACTTATGATTTGTCTTAGAAGGTAATGCATGTTTAAGATCACCACAGGTGACTCACCTGCTAAAGGAAAAAAAGCCAAGTATTTGGACAAGAAAAGTCTAATGCTAGGATAACTGTAGAGCTGATCAGCATTTTTTAAAAAGAGATGTATCGGAGTGGGAAAGTAGAGAAATCTTTCATCTCCCTAGAATGTGTGAGGTAGATGTGAAATACAACCTACCAGGATCATAACTGGTAACTCATAGACAATAGACTTGAATCAGAATTAGACAATAAACTACAAAGACATATAGGGGGAATCAAGAGCGTTCCTGACAACCTCTTAACAGGAGGGCATATGCAACGAGCGGGGGGGGGGGAGAACCCTAGAGTGGAGAAGGGGGACGGGAGGAGGCTTGTATCCCAACCCTGAAGACTCTCGGATTCTCACCAAGGACTATCAGTACGAGCACCAAGGACTACATCCCAACTACCAAAGAGACCACGGGGAACTGGAGTGCCCTTGGAGGCCAAGAACTCTGAGGTCATCCACTCCCGCTTGAATCTACCACATGGGATGGAAGAAGTCCAAATCCTCCCTCTCAGGATCCAAGAGCATTAGAACAACAGTCAAGAGCCCTGAGCAGTCCACAGAAACAGAAGAACAATAAACTTCCTTCGGGACTAGGGAGGGGAGCTCTCTCTGGTCCTTGCTTGGTTCCAACTTTGGGTCCCCACCCTCTCTGGCAATGACCATCAGGCTCGCTCCAGAAACCCCTGAAAAGAAACAGACAAACAAAAAGTCTAGAATAGACAGAGAACAAAAAGGAAAGCCTCAAATCAGACAGGAAACGGTCAGCATGGACTCACTTATATCTTACTAGGCTGGACACAAAGATTAGTTACTCCTCACTAGGGCATTGAAGATTTCTCTGCACACCCCTCCTAAAACTGTTCTGCACCTAAACTGTTGACATATGTCTTGTTAGAGTTATAAGCCAGTCTAGACTTCCCAAAAAAAGCCAGGTGCGGAAAAATTACCCTTCAACGCTATAAAAAGTTAAATACTCTAATAAAAATAGACACGAGACAGCTGAATAGTAATCTATAGCCATTTTAAGGTGTATAGAACCTGGTTGTATATTAACTAAAATTGAAATGTCAATGAAGAAGTCACAGGATGTGGTTAAGAACTTTCAGGGTTTTTTTTTTTAAACATATTGGTTACTCAATACTGTGTCCACTAATTTCATAATGTTATAAATTGTTGCTGATATTATGTTTGTGCTTTTAATTGATCCGGATGATACTCTGCTGGTTCTGCCTTCAGACCAGAGATGGTCTTCCCAAGAAGCCGTTGAACTTATCTGGACAATAAGATGCTGGACTCTATGCTTGGTATATGCTTGCAATGAAAGAATCTTAACTGAACTTGAACTGTGGTTATGCAACAAGGTGGAGGAATCCACTATGGGAGGAGGTTTTGGGGAGGGGTGGGGGGAATCCCAGTACCTATAAAGTTGTGTCACATAACGCAATGTAATAAAAAAAAAAAGTAGAAAAAAATTATAATCAGATGATGTTAAGAAATAGGATAATAGGGCCCGGCGCCGTGGCCTAGCGGCTAAAATCCTGGCCTTGAATGCGCCCTGGGATCCCATATGGGTGCCGGTTCTAATCCTGGCAGCTCCACTTCCCATCCAGCTCCCTGCTTGTGGCTTGGGAAAGCAGTCAAGGACGGCCCAATGCATTGGGACACTGCACCCGCGTGGGAGACCCGGAGGAGGTTCCTGGTTCCTGGCTTCGGATTGGCTCAGCACCGGCCGTTGCGGCTCACTTGGGGAGTGAAACATCGGACGGAAGATCTTCCTCTCTGTCTCTCCTCCTCTCTGTATATCTGACTTTATAATAAAATAAATCTTAAAAAAAAAAGAAATAGGATAATAAAATCTCCCTTATATGATTAAAAAAAGAGAAATGTATCTAATTTTTCAAAAGGGCACAGAATGACTCATACGCAGAAAGATACAGAGAAAGAGAAAAGGTGGTAGGGAAAGTGAGAAGAAGTGAGCGAGTGTGGGGGAAAGAGAAAGGGAGAGAGGAGAGTGAGGGAAGGAGAGAGGCAGAGGGGACTGAAACTGAAAGTGAAAGCAAGCCGAGATTTCCCTTCAGTCAATTCCAAAATGCCCTTAATTGCCATTTCTAGGTCAGGGCAAAGCCAGGGGAGTTCTTAACACTGCCGGGATCTCTCATACAGATGGCATTTGGCAAGCACTTGCTAAATCTTCTTTTGCTTGCCCAAGTATGTTAGCCAAAAGATGGATTGGTTGAAGAGCAACCAATACTCCAACACTCTGACATGGGATGACAGTATCACAGTCGGCACTTCAACTGACTGCACCATAATGCTGGCCCTCTTTGTTCTGAAAGATCTATTTACAGTAATCCAAGAAGGGTGAATATGCTGTAACAACATCAACTTCAGCTGTGGTGGGACAGGGAAAAACAAAAGATAAAGACTAGGGATCTATAGAAATTTTACTGAAGTGGTTAAGAAATGAAGTCTCCATGGGACAGTGAGGAAAAAGGACAGAGAGGATGCTGCCCCTGGCCAAATAAAACAGCCAACTCATACTGGTCAATGACATCTTCCTAAATCATCATCAAGAACAGATTACCATGTATCCCTCCACCTGCAGAGGTAGCTGAGAGAGAATCCTACAGACACCCATTGACCCTTACTGCAGCTGAGTTAGCCAAACCAACTTTAACAATGGAAAGCACACTCCCCCTCTCCTCTCCCGTACCCCTTTAGAGTGCCAGAGGTGGCTGCGTAAAGTCGCAGAGCACAACCCTGCACCACTAGCACTAGACGTGATCGCAGCCAGACTCAAGGCAAATTAAACAGAAGAGAACAGATCCCCTGTAATCTGAAATTTTTGCAACCTTGGGGCATCAGCCCAGCAAGTATGCTCATTTACTTCACCTAAAGGAGTTAACTTCTGGATAGAGTTAGCAACAGCCCATAAACTATCTGCTCCCATTCTGGAAGATCTGGGTAACAAACAGTTACAATTTCCTCCACCCCACTGTTATCTACATGCTGGAACAGGCAAGAATGTACAGCACCCAACTCTTCTGGACTCATACTTTAGCATCTCTGCATCCTTTACAGGAACTTTGGAGGGCTGCAGCAGTGTTCAGTTCACCAAAGACAAGTGCTGGTAGAAGATGCAGCACAGGTACATTCTCACGGCATGACCTGAGGACAGGCCCATTCACTTCACACAATCCCAGATGTACAGCAGCTGATGCCCTAAGTCCCAGCATCGCCAAGGCTTGCTTTAGGAACAGGGAACATCATCGCTGTCACCCTCAGAACCATGAACAGGATCCTGCCTATCATAACACTCAGGATGACTGATACTTATCTCTCTGTAGCGTAAATACATATACCCTAGGGATCCCAAATTCATCTCAAAGTTCATAAGAGCTGCAACATACTAGATAACTGCATCGATCATCAACACAGCTAATATCGATTAAAGAAAACCCATCAGGGTCCAGTAGCATACGGGCTAAATACTTGCCTTGCATGCTCTGGGGTCTCATTAGGGCACCAGTTTGTGTACTGGATGCACCACTTCCTTTTCAACTCCCTGCGTGTGGCCTGGAAAAACAGTAGAGGATGGTTCATAGCTTGGCATCTTGCACCCACGGGGAGTCCTGGAGGAAGCTCCTGGCTCCTGGCTTTGTATTGGCTCACTTCCAGCTGTATCAGCCACTTGGGGAATGAACCAATGGATGAAAGATATTTCTGTCTCTCCTCTCTGTAGATCTGCCTTTTCAATATAATAAATAAAAAGATATTACTCAAAAATGTTGTTTGACCAAAGCCAAACCAGTAAGCCAGAAGTTATCTGCATCCTATTTAATCATAAACCTATTTCAATAAAATGCACATAACAAAGGAGAAAAGATAATTACAACAGAAACACAGATGTCACTGAAGAGACACAGGAGACAAAGCAACAACATGACACCTCCAAAGGAACACAGTATTGCTCCAGATTTGGATCCTGAACTGAAGGAAACCTATGAAATGCCAGAAATAGAATTCCAAAGAAAAATTCAACATATATCAATGTAATATAAGATGATACAGATAGGTTAAATAATTAAATCAATGAGTGGCATGAATGAAAATGTTGACAAATCATTTGAAAAGAACTGAATAGAAATTTGAGATGAAATCTTCAATCACTGAAATTAAAAAATATGATTGAGGACTTATTCCATGGAGTAGACCAAAAGGAGGAGATACTTTTAATCTCAAATACCTTTGAAATAATTCAATCAGACATAAAATAAAATAGAAAAGATGAAATATGGGATACTGTTAAATGACCAAATATTTAATTTTCAGATATTATTGATGGACAAGAAGATAAAAAATTGCAATCCTTCAGAAATGAAGTCATCTTCTAGAAAAAAAAAAGGGAATTCATGACTATTGGACCATTCTTGTATGGAATTCACACATGACCCAAATTTGGTAATACAGCAGGTATTATAATTACCTAATAAACACAATGACAGCTTAGTTCTTATCAATATTAACCTTGAATGTAAATGGATTTATTTCTCCAATCAAAAGACTTAGGCTGCCATGTGGGTAAAAAACAAAGACCACATTACATGCTTCCTGTAAGAAACTCAAACAAGTAAATGAACAAACTCAAGAAGCAAAGATACACATAAACAAAAGTGCAGGGCTGGGGAAAACCTATACCAGAAAATGGAAACCAAAATGAACATATAGCTTTAATCATATCAGATAAAATGTACTTTAAATTAAAAATAAACTTAAAAATAGACACAAAAGGACTTTGACAAAAGTTTTTATTAAGATCAATAATAAATATCACACACACACAACTCGATCATTTCTCTTGCACCTAAAAGCATGGAAAGAGTAAAATATAATAATCGTGGGTGACTCTGCCATCCTATTCTCATTAATAGCAAGACCATCCACACAGAAAAATCAATAAAGAAAGATCAGTGTTGAAACATACCTTTGGGAAAATGAACCTAACAAATGGACATTTCACACAAACGCTGAACATACATTCTTCTCATTGATATATGGAATATTATCTAAATTGAACCACATTAGGCCACAAATGAAAACTCGGTCAATTTAAAAACCAGAAATCATACCATATCTGTTCAAGTCACAAAGAAACAAAATAGTCAACCAGAAAAATGGAACATTCATAAATATATAAATATTAAATAACATGTTTCTGAGTAATTGAAATCAATTTTCTTGACGTAAATAATGAAATCACAACATATAACAGCTATGAGATACACAAATGCAGCGTTAAGAGGGAGATTTATAGCACTAACTACTTACATTTGAAAAAGAGAAGTGTCTCAAGTGAATGATATATTGATTTGTCTAGAAGACTAAAAAAATAGGAACAATCGATACCCCAAGGCATCGGGAGAGGAGAAATAAGTAGCAGAGCAGCAATGAATGAAACTCAAATGAAAAAATACAACAGATCAAACGTATGAAGCTGTTTAAGCTAAAATATGCAAGCCTTCAGCAAAACTCACAAAAATGAGAAAAACTAGTCGTAGGTGAAAAGGTGTATGCGGCTGCTGACACCACTGAAATACCAAATAACTTTATTGTATCTCTAAATATGAGAAATTGCGCTGAAAAAGAGTATGGTAATAAACTAGAAAACTTTCAAAAATGGCAAAACATCTAATACATATAGCTAAGATTAAATCAGGAAGACATTGGCAATCTGAACAACCAATAAGAAATGAGATTGAAGCAGTAGTCAAAAGTCTTCCATCTAGGAAGAGTCTAGAACCTGATGTTTCTACAACTGTATAAAATATTTAAGGATGAATTAACTGGGCCCTGCGGCGTGGCCTAGTGGCTAAAGTCCTCACCTTGAAAGCCCCGGGATCCCATATGGGCGCCGGTTCTAGTCCTGGCAGCTCCACTCCCATCCAGCTCCCTGCTTGTGGCCTGGGAAAGCAGTTGAGGATGGCCCAAAGCTTTGGGACCCTGCACCCACGTGGGAGACCCGGAAGAGGTTCCTGGTTCCCGGCTCCGGATTGGCGCATACTGGCCCGTTGCGGCTCACTTGGGGAGTGAAACATGGGATCGAGGATCTTCCTCTCTGTCTCTCCTCCTCTCTGTATATCCGGCTTTCCAATAACAATAAAAAAAAAAATCTAAAAAAAAAAGATGAGTTAACTATAATACTCTTTATTCCCAATATTAGACAGTATAACATTCTGCCAAGCTTTAATGAGGCCAGCATCTCTGTGATATCAAAATCAAAGACCAAAACAAAATCCAAAATATAAACTTGCATCTTTCATAACCTAGATACACAGATTATCAACAAAGTAATAGCAAACTGAATCCAAAACAACATCAAAGCATCCACATATCACAATCGAGTGAAAAGGATAAAAGGGTTGTTCAATATCTGTAAATCACTGAATATCACAGATGACATTAACACAGTGAGGAATTAAGATTACATATCATCCACATAGTCATATGAACTTGGGCAGAGAGCATTTGTTAAGATTCCACATCGTCTCATGTTGAAACTCCTCTGCAAATTAGGTGTGGAAGTAATACATCTCAGAATTGCAAAGGCTGTTTTTGACAAATCAACAACCTTTATCATACTGAATGGTAAAAGCTGAAAGCACTTTGCTTCTGAGATGAAACAAGAAAAAATGTGCACATCCAACACGTCGATCTTATTCAACATAGTATTGCAAGTTTTACTAAGAATAACTAGGGAGGAGAAAGAAATAAAACGAACATCAGAACTGGGAAACGGAAAGTCAAAGCAACCATGTTTGCTGATGACATAAGATGTACATGTAAAACTCTAACCACTTTACCAAAAAGCTGTTAGAAGGTATAGTCAACAAATATTCTGGTTACAAAATAAACAAATAAAGGCAGTTTTTAAAAATATTTATTTTTTGTTGGACAGTCATATATTCAGAGAGGAGGAAAGACAGAGATAGATCCTCTGTCCATTGATTCATGCCATAAGTAGCTACAATGGGCATAGATGAGCAATCTGAAGCCAGGAGCCTCTTTCCGGTCTCACATGCAGGTGCAGGGTCCCAAGGCTTTAAACAATCCTCAACTGCTTTCCCAGACCACAAGCAAGGAACTCACTGAAAAGCTGGGCTGCCAGGATTAGAACCGGTGCCCAGATAGGATCCCGGGCGTGCAAGCTGAGGTAGCTAAGCTACTGCACTGGACACTAAAGGTCGCTTTTTAAATATATTAATTATGAACTCAGTGAAAGTAATCTCGATTGTATTAGGTACAAAAGAATCAAATATTTAGGAATGAATTCAAACAACGAAATGAAAGATCTCTACAATGAAAACTCAAAAGCACTGATGAAAACAATCAGGAAGGACACACTCAAAAAACAGAATGATTTTTCTTGCAATTAAAAAAGCACAAAATCAACACATAGGTCAGTGGAGAACCAGAAATAAACAGACATGCATACAGCGAACTAATTTTGATAGGGCTTCCAAACTATCCATTGAACTATATTCTGCTCAGCAAATAGTGCTGGTACAACTGTTTATATATGTGTCGAAGCATGAAATTAGAACTGTACATTTCAGCATATGGAAGGGCTTGGGGCCCCTGAACCTAGACAAGGCTTCCAGCCCTGCTCTGGTCACTGCGGATATTTGGGGCATGAACCTGTGGATGGAAGATCTTTGTCTCGCTCTCTGTAACTTTGACTTTCAAGTAAAATAAAGTAAATCTTTTTTTTTGATAATTGCAAAATCAGTTTATTAGTGAAAAGGGAAGTATGCTAACAGATGACAAAAAACAGAACTTAGAGAAATAGAAAGTTAAAACACTCGAATCTTTACTATAGCACAAGAGAAATGAAAATTCTGATGGTAGGGTAGTTCAAGGGAAATCATTATTGCTAAATCAGACAATAAATTATAATTGAAGGTATAAATTTTAAAAATTAGAATACTCAGAATCACAGGAAATATTCAAGCTACAATAAATACTAAAAACACCTAAACCAAAGAAACACACACACACACACACACACACACACACACACATTTGTATGGACATGACAACTGTCCTATTCCAATATACTGTCTGCTTTCATATACAGAAGCTTTCAAAACTTTTAGGAAGAGCAATATTTTTATGATCAATGAACAATATTTAATGAACAAGTTTGGTTTTTATAGCATAAAACTCAAAATATTACCTAAAGAAGGTCTAAGATAAAATAGCTCAACAAAAAATGTTCATTAAAAATGTATTTAAGATCAATTGTGGTATGAGGAAAAACTGAACATTCTAAGAACCTATTGCTTGTACGTGGAAGTGATAGAATTTTTTTCTAATCTTGGGACTGGTACCAAGGCTTCTCTACCTTCAATGACCATCATCTCATACGGACACTAGTCCATGTCCTGACTGCTCCACTTCCCATCCAGCTACCTGCTTTTGGATTGGAAAAGCAGTGGAAAATGACCCAAGTCCTTGGAACTCTGTGTCCATGTAGGAGACTTAGAACAGGTTCCTATTTACTGGCTGCTCAACTCGAGCCAATGCAGCAACTTGGGGAATGAACCAGCAGATAGAAGATATTTCTCTGTCTCACCTTCTCACTGTAAATCTACTTTTTTATTTTTAATTCATTAATTACATTGTATTATGTGACACAGTTTCATAGGTACTTGGGTTCTCCCCACCCCTCCCCTAACCCTCCCACCATGGTGGATTCCTCCACCTTGTTGCATAACCACAGTTCAAGTTCAGTTGAGATCTTTAAAATTGTTGCAGCCAGTATAAGAAATACCAGAAGGATATCTCAAAAATAAATTAAAAAGTAGAAATAGCTTGCCATATGATCCAGTGATCCCACTCCCAGGTATACACCCAAAAGAATCAACATAGTTATCAAAGAAATAGATATACTACCAGGTTTATAATAGTATTGTTCACAAAAGTCCAATGATAGCATCAATTTCTACACTACATAAATAAAGCTATAGTATCAAACCTTACTCATATATATAAAATCTCCACACACAAATGGAATGTTTTTTCAACTATTAATTTTATCATCTGCAACAAAATGGATGCAACTGGATGATAACATGTTGAGTGAAATAAGCCAGACACAGAAAAACAAATACCACATGTTCTTTTCTCCCTTACACATGGGAAGTAAAATTAAAACAAAACATTTTTTTTAAAAAAAGAATTGTGTGTTGCTATTGCTTCCAATAAAGTTTTTCTAACTTTTTTATTTTTAATTTATCTGAAAGTCAGAGCTACAGAGAAAGGAGAGAGAGCTCTTCCATCCCAATTCATTCCCCTGTCTTCAATGGTTGGAGGTGTGCAGATCTAAGGCCAGAAATTTCTTCTAGGTCTCCCACACCGATCTGCAGGTGCAATGAACTGAGCCATCATCCACTGTTTTGCCAGACCAAAAGCAGTGAACTGGATCAGAGGTGGAGCAGGTGGGACTTGAGCTAGCGCCAATATGTGATTTTGACATCATAGCTTAGTCTTGTGCTCCATGGTGCCAGCTCCACCCGAATTTGTTTTATATGCTGTCATACCATGTTAAGAATTCAACACAGGTGTAGGTTTAATGATCTACGACTACTTTTAAATTTCCTGCAAATTGCTGAGATATTCATTGCTTTATTTGATAATTGTATACAGTGCTTGTCTATGTTCTCAATAAGCTAGAGTCTTTTACTTGAATTCTTGATTTGATGAAACCTTAATCTCTTAAATGCAATGTAATTAAAACATGTCCTCTCAAAATCTAGAAAAACAAAAGGAGCAAAAGAGAATAAAAGAGCAGTGAGAAGGAAAAGGAGGAGGTGAAAATCATTATTAGCATTTTATCTATGAATCCTAATGAATTGCTTAAAAACTAAAAAAAAGTTAATTAATAAAATATTATGGAAAAAAAGTGTGTCTAGTTAGTAGAAAGGGATATTGACAGAATAAAGGAAAGAAAAGTGTTTCCTTTCAGCTCCAGCCTGTTAAAACACATTTTGAAGACGATTTAAGAACCAAAATCACACTTTGAATTTTTAGCTCGTGTTTGCAATACAGCTTGAAGTACACGACATGTAAGTCTTATTGCTGGCATTGTAGGGAAAAATATAACGAATCATTTGGTCTTAGGAAGTACCGTATGCACGGTCCTACACAGAAGCAGAAACTGCAAAACTCTTGGAAACTTTGTCAATAATGTTGTCTGTACTCCAAGGGTCAACACTGGTGACTCTGATGTTGCCCTGTGTTGACTGTTGAGGTCTTTCTTCCTTCTCCACACAGCTCCATCCAACAAAGCCTTAACTACAGCAGCCCTGCTTTCATAGCATTAAAACTGGTAAGATCCTGAGATAATACTACTTTTTAAACAAAATATGTTCATGTTGAGAAACAACATGACTATTGATTTGTTCAAATTCTTTTATTGTACAGTTGATTGTGAAAAGGCAGAGATTAAGGTGCTTCAGAAAGTCTCAGCTAAGAATTTGAGAAGAGGGCCTGGCGCAGTAGACTAGCAGCTAAAGTTCTTGCCTTCAACACTTCAGGTTCTCATATGGGTACCTGTTCGTGTCCTGGCAGCCCCACTTCCCATCCAGCTCCCTGCTTGTGACCTGCGAAAGCAGTCAAGGACAGCCCAAAGCCTTGGGACCTTGCACCAGCGTGGGACACCCAGAAGAATCTCCAGGCTCCTGGTTTCGGATCGGCTCATCTCTGGCTATTGCGGCCCCTTGGGGAATCAATCATCAGATAGAAATCTTCCTCTCTGTCTCTCCTCCTCTCTATTTCTGACTTTACAACAAAAAATAAATCTTTAAAAAATAAAAGCATTTGAGAAGAAAGTTGTGGAAAGATCTACATCTTATACAGGAAAACTCGGGTTGTACAGTCCTTATTTGCCTTTTATTTTTCTTTGTTGTGGAATGAGACCATGAAAATCAACATGAAAGCACTGTTGCATTTCAACTCAGTGCTTGCCAATGTAATGTCATAGGTTTATACAAGGTTAGGATGAGGTCAAAGACACAAAAAGAGTGAGAGGCTGGCCAGTCTTCTGTCCTATGGTTGCCTCCTCAATTACCTACAAGAGGCAAGAATGGCCTGGGACAAAGGCAGACTACTCCAAGTTCAATGCAGTCTTCAACATGGGTGACAGAGAACCAACTACTGGAGCCTCCTGCAGCTTCTTGCCAGGGTGTGAACTAGAACTAGAATAAAGTTGTTTGAAGAAACAGCTGAAATTCAGGCCAGGCACTCTCCTATAGAATGCTGGCATCTGAGACTGGCCCAACCTTAGTTCAAATATAACTTTCAAAATAAGCCTTGCAAACCACATACTAGCTGATATTGTGGTAAGATTTACAGCATGAGAAAATGAACTTGAAATTAATTTGGTGCTTTGTGTTTGACACCATACAGAGTTGTGTAATCAGTAATTAAAACATTAAGGTTGGGCCCAGCAGCGTGGCCTAGCGGCTAAAGTCCTCACCTTGAACACACCAGGATCCCATTTGGGCACTGGTTCTAATCCCGGCAGCTCCACTTCCCATCCAGCTCCCTGCTTGTGGCCTGGGAAAGCAGTTGAGGATGGCCCAAGGCTTTGGGACCCTGCACCCATGAGGGAGACCTGGAAGAGGTTCCTGGTTCCTGGCATCGGATTGGCGCAGCACCAGCCATTGCACTCACTGGGGGAGTGAATCATCGGACGGAAGATCTTCTCTGTCTCTCCTCCTCTCTGTATATCTGACTTTGTAATAAAAATAAATAAATCTTAAAAAAAACATTAAGTTCAATTAAATTTATTTGCATCTCACATTTATTCATCCATTTCTGATGTGTGAGATTCCTAAAAAGGATTAAGATATATCCAGTGTTTTTAATTTTGATATAAATGCAGTCCAATTAAAAACATGAAGACACTATTGCCACACAAAACCCCCCTAGGTTTTACAGAAATAGCAGTTTCTGCAAATTTCAATAAACAAAATGAGAAAATACACGAATCTGTAACGAAATGCTTGGTGCAAGATAATTCTTATGAGATGAAGGTGTCTCCCCAAGTGTCTCAGAAGAGCTTGCTTCACTCTCCTCTGCCGTGACCTGGGAAAACAGTCAGTGACAAGCCAGCAAGCAGACCCTTACCAGCCACCTAGATCTTCTACTTTCTATCCAACAGGACTTTGAAAGAGATTTCTGTTGATTACAATCTATCTGAACTTGGTGTTTTATCATGTAAGCCTGACTTGAGACAGTATTGTAAACAAATATGTGTACTTACATTCTGACTGTGGTACTGTAGCTAGAACAAACAGTAGTAGTACCAGTGATAAAGCTTTTACATATCTAGAAGAAGGAGGACAATGAAATCAATTTCAAATTTCTATTACTTTCCTGGAATCAGAAAAAGTAAAAATAAAATAATGGTAATTATAAAATAGCATAAGCCCTTAAAAAGAATGGCAAAGAGTCCATGTTGGATAGGAAATTTCATCAGGGCGAATGCAAAGGTCTATAGGGCTAATGAGAGATGTGGCCTCAAATCTAAATACAGGCAGGGATAACAGAGTCCAGAGATACTACACATTCGGGAGGCTTGGCTACATTTTGAATCCAAGTCAATCTTCAGGTCTCAATTTGGGTGAGCCTAATGAAACACTATGAAATAGTAGTAGTTGATTCCATGTGAGTAAAGGAAGCAATGTAAGCTGAGAACAAGAATTTTCTCTCAGCTGTCATCAGGGGCAGGTAGAGCAGCCACTCTCGCCTCAGGAGCACAGCCCAGAGAACCTTGCAGTCTCACAGTCTAGCCCCTCTGGGACCTGCCATCCATGTGCCCTTCATAGTTGCTCCACATTTACATACACAGCCAAAATGAAGTAAGCATACTGCTTTGAGGAAAACTTGTAAAATCAAAGCAGGGGAAAGAAAAGAGATTAGCGATTAAGGGATTATCGTCACAGAAACGTGTAACATCTATGCATGAATAATACAGGTTCCCAGGAACAGAACCATCACAGAGTCAGACGAGGGCATCTAATCCTTAACAAAAACAAATTGATGAGATCAAAGAGCGAAGGTGGAGAAATGTCCCAGAGGACAGAAGAGATGACTGGGAAAAAACAAGGAAAAGAGGCAAGAAACAGATGGCCAGGTGAGGAGTACTAAAGTATACACCTCCAAAAACGGGAGGCAGGGAAAAAGTGATGAGAAAATGATGACAGAAATAATGTAAGTTCCCCTATCTGGAGGGATATATGAGACTCATATCTAAACAGAGATACTTCTATTTACCACTTGTTGAATTCTTTATTTTGTAGAAAACTGGGTTTGCAATTATAACTTGAATAGAAAGTATGTACTTGCAAATATTCCAAGAAAAATGAGCGAGGCAGTGAAAGTGTGAGTTTGTGGGAGGGATGGGGGTTGGTGGGAAGGGTTATTAGACCCTCACAATCTATATATAAAATAACTGAAGTACGTTTTCTTTAAGAAAAAATCCCGATTCAGAGATAAAAGATAAAAATAAAGCCAGATCAGCTGATGTAGCCTTTTTAAACACCATGCTAAGGATAGAATGAAGGCTTAACATTACCCACGTAGAAAAAAAAATTAAAAAGATCAGTTTTAAAGAAAAACAGAAGGACAAAAATGATCTATTTCTCAGCAACAATGAATGCATGAAGACAATGGAAAACACCTGACGATTAGGAGAGAAAAAGTTTTCAACCTAGACTAGAGTGCTTTGGTAAGGTACAATAAAAGTGGAGTGTAAGATAAGGACATTTCACTACGAAAGGACTGCAAGAATCACCGTTTGGGCTCACATAGGAAATTGCTTGGGAAAATAGACTATTAAGGTATTAATTTGTGGACTTAAAATTAAGTCATGAAAGCAAGGGAGCTAGGAGAGCACGTCTGGTGATGACTGCTGTGGAGTGCAGGCCTGCGGAGCCCAAAGTGAAGCACAAGGAGAGCCTAGGAAGCATTTCCCTTGAAGAAACGGGGATTCCATGGACAGGAATCTTCTCAAGCATTGAGCAGATGAAAATGCAGCAGTCTGAGAATCTGCCGGAAGTGGCACTGATGACCAAAATTGAAAGGTTAAAAAACAAAGCAGATATTGAAAAAAGATCCTCAAACATTGTGCCAAGACCTCGCTCTCTCTTTAGAAATGGGGTTGGATATTCCTCACAGGGTGACTGTCCATGAGCTGTTTCCTATTCTCTTTCACCAGAGTGTCGACATTACTAAATCTGATATTAAAAGCAGTGCATTGTGTATTGCTTCAAAAAAATGTAAAATTAAGTCCTAACCTAATGATAACCATTGTGACTGAGAGTTGGGCAATATGAAAAAGAGATCAGCCGTGGTTGCTTTATGTTGTAATCTTACTGTATCTACAGTCTTTACATGAAATTCTTATATAACTCTTAATATGCCCATTTTAGTTTGGCCTTTTATATATAGCCAAATGCAACACAACCTGGGAATACATTTTTCAATTAATTATAGCTCATAGTAGCAGCAACTTCCCTTTTTAAAACCCAGCCTTTCCATTTCACAGAAAACAAATAGCGAAACAATTAGTCTCCCAGAGCAGACAGGTATAGGAGAAAGGAGAACAGGCACTAGAGCTTAGCATTAACATCAGATTACTTTTTGCATTTAATTACTGCTAAAAAATATCTTGTGGATAATGTCAAAATTGCCCTAGGTATGACCCATAGGAATGTTGTTTCAACTACCAGAGACCCACATTTCCCTGGCTATGAAAGGAGAGTGCTTGCAACACTATAAATAACTCAGAAGGTTATTATGTACATTGAAAGAAATGAGATGGTATGTGCAATAAAAATAAACAGGGGACAGTTGGTGGCAGTTGTTAAACACATGATGTATAGCAGCTTTCCTGTGGTACATTCTGCTTTCCACTTGCCTACTTCGACTTTAGGAAAAGGCACTTTCTAGATTAAGCCAATGTTTTAGAATCCTTAGTTACATCACATATATTCCCCACAATAGGAAGAAAAACGTGAGGTGGAAGTTGTTTCATTTTACAGATGGGAAAATGAAGGGATGTGAGAGACCAAATAGCTTTCTCAGGAGTACTTGCTGGGTAAAAGCCAAAACCCACAGTTCAAACTGGGACTTTACAACCAGGCACTGAGCTCTTTCCATTGTAACCAAGGTTCTTTGCAGAGTTTTACGAACATTAGGAAATTGCTTGGATGCAAAACTTACTTTAAATGCTCTCAAGACATACTTTTAAAATTCAGGGGAAAAGAAAAGATGACAATTACCAAATCAGAATAAAATTTAAATAAATAACTGACCAGCATTATACACTAGAGTACAGAGTACAATTTTCAACGACATGGTATATGTTGTTGAACAAACAGAGGAAAGCGTCACGTCTCCAATAAAAAAGTTGTGTCAAAGAAGGGCAAATGTTGATTGTTTTCTTCTATACCATTACATGTCATATGTGTCTATTGAAATGTCATACTGTAGCTTCTACATACAATTAATTACATTACCTAAAATTTTTTAGAGAAAACATCACATGTCTAGGCATTGACACTGCTGGGTTATTGAAATGGCCATGGTTGCAGAAGATAGTTAGATTACGGAAACATACTGGAAATGTACATAATGTTTCCATGCTTCTATAGGAAGTAGAATATCCAGCACTCAAACTGGCATCCATTTGGGATTACTGGTCTTGTGGGTAAAGGATTATTTGACCATACTACAACAGCAAACCCAAAAAGAGTATTTTAAAGCAAACCCAAAAAAGTATTTTATAGTGATGTTGCAACATTAGCAACTTACACCAAAGCCAAAGATGTGTGACACTGAGAGAGGAAGAATAATTTACTTGGAATCAGAATTGCCTAGTTCTGACTTATGAGACTAAAACTTTAGCAATGTTATTGATAGACCCCTTGGGTATTACAAGAATTGAACCATAAACTGGAGTCAGGAAGGCAATGATCTTATTGACAAATAACAATCTGTGAAAACAAAAGGGAAAATATGCTGTTCAGGGACTACAGAGAGACCCTAAAGGCAATACAATACTACTTCTATTTGCACAGTGGGAACTGGGAATGTAATTTAGAGTAGCTCTGCAGGAGCAGTCATTGCCAGGCCCGGGATCACTGTCTAGTCTGCTGGTTGAATGAAGCTTCCCCTAGAACTGCAAGACCCCAGCACAAAAGTTCAGGTGACCCTGAAGAAATTAGCATCAGGAAGCTGTTCACTAACAAGGCCTTTCTGAGCTAAGCATCAAATCCTGCGAGGAGAGCTGGTTGTCTGCTTGTCTATAACTTCCATCCCTTGTATCTTATAGACACCCTCATCAGCATTTGGGAGGGGAGGGAGCTACTTCTGGAAGAAAATGAAGGCACTGAAATTGCACATGTCCCCACCTTAACAACATTGGAACTATTTAGCCCTTGCTTGCCTTGTTTGACCACTGTAATCACCATGTCCCTCAGCCAATGCTTCTACCAGTTTCCATGGATGTAAAACCTCATGGAGTAACCATGAAGACTCCCAGACCTTCACCACAAACTATTAATACGAGCAAAAAGGACTATATCCCAACTGCTAAGGAGGCCACAGGGAATTGGATGCCCTCGGAGGCCGAGTACTCTGAGGTCACCCACCCCCAACCGGAGCTTCCACAGGGGATGGAAGAAGTCCAAACACTACCGCACAGAAACCAACGTCATCGGAAAGACAACCAGAAGCCCTGAGCGGTCCGCAGAAACAGAAGAACAATAAATGTCCTTCAGGACCAGGGAGGAGAGCTTCCTCTGGTCCGAGCCTGGCTCCACCTCTGGACCCCCGCCCTCCCTCGCAATGACCATCGGGATCGCTCTGAAAACCCCTCACAGCAAACAAACAATCATACAAACTAAAAAAAAAACCTAAAATAAATAGACAAACAACAGAAAGTAGAGCTTGAAATCTGACAGGAAAGAGCTGGCGTGGATTGGCTCATGCTTCGCTGGGTCGAACACAAAGATTAGTTACTCCTCAACATGGTGTTGAGGATTTTCCTGCACACCCCCCCACAAAAAAAATGTTCTGCACCTTAAATGCCGACAAATATCTTGTTAGAGTTACAAACCAGTCTAGATTATCCTAAAATCTGCCAAGATCAACAAAATTATACTTCAACACAACAAATGGCTAAATACGAAAATGAAATAGACACGAGACAGCTGAATGGTACCCTATAGCCATTTTAAGGTATATAGCAGCCGGTCCAGTCCTGTATATAAACAAAAATTGAAATGTCAATGAGCTAATCATAGGTTGTGGTTAGGACTTGCTTTTTTTTTTTTTAACATACTGGTTACTCAAAACCATGTCAATTCCATAATATTGCAAATTGCTGTTGATGTTATATTGGGACTCTTAATTGACTGGGATGATAATCTACCAGCTCTAACTTCAGACCAGAAATGGTCTCCCCAAGAAACTATTCAATCCATCTGGACAATAAGTAGCTGGACTCTATGCTTGGTATATGTTTGCAAGGAAAGAATCTTGATTGAATTTGAACTGTAATACTGCATCAAGGTGGAGGAACCCACCAGGGAGGAGGGGCGTGGGAAGGGGTGGGGGTATTCCCAGAGCCTATGAAACTGTCACATAATGCAAAATAATTAGTAAAATATATATATATATATATATAATTAAAAAAAAAAAAAACCCTCATGGAGTGCCCCAACTCCCACACTTGAGCACTCTGACTTCCTAGGAATTGTACTCTTCCAAGGCTGGTTTTGTTTACAGTTAACAACAGAACAGCAGCAGGAGCCAATAAGGATCCTGTTTGCCATGTTCACTCCTTTCAGCCTCTACCTCTTAGAATGATGAGGGTCAGTAACCTAAGATGATGACTGTGTTCAAGGCCTCCTATCTCCAGCCAGTCAACACATGCATTCATGGCTGGCAGTCAAATAGGACGGTTTTCAATTAGCTTGCGAGAGAACCCAGTTTTGGATGACCAAGGCTTCCAACCTCTCAAAAACAAGTGTGACATGAATGAGAGCACAAGGACCTAGTGAGTCTTCAGGAATGCTAGTATCAGGGACCACTGCTGGCTCCGCCCTTCATCAAATCCTTAGGTGGTTTCTACAAAGACCTATGTATTCCTTCAGCTGTAGATACAATAGAGTGATCCTGATTCTTAGAGGACAATCCCCCAAGTTCATAAAAATAATTTCCAGCTAGTGCTTTGGTTGCTGCAACTTCAAAAGGCGGCTGCACTCTAATTAGTGTACTGAGGTAATCAGGAGATGGCAAGGTAGGGGCCCACCCCTGCTCCTCTTCGTGGATCTATATCAGAACTGTGTTACTGTGGAATTCATTACATGAGATAAGTATTTCCCACTGAACACATCCTCAAAGCACACACTACTTCCCCTTTCAGGAAGCCACCAACTGGCTTGCTAGCTTCCTGTGAAACACTGGACTAGGGGTTTGCTGCTCTGTTGCTATCAAGCTGTCCTCTCAGAGATAACAGTAGTTACCCTGACCTTGGTTTGTGGGGGTTCCTCCTCTTGGGTTGATGCAGTAGCAATTAAATTCTGCCTTCATGGTCACTACTTGTCATGTGCCACTAAACAAGCAGAGGGGAGGCTGTTGACCTCAATTGGCTGGATCATTTCTTGTACTTGACTGACAGTGTCTCTATTAGACAGTCTATTGGGAACTGCAACATAAAACAATCTTCACATTTAGTGTCTATTTCTCATGTTCACACATGCCTTTATCCCAGATTTGTCTCTAATCCTGCTAAGTATTGAGTTTGAAATCCCAACCCACAGGTGAGATCATTTACAACTTCCCAATAGTCTATAGACATGTGATATTCCTAGAAAATTTAACATAATAGACACCCAGGTATAGTGCCTAACAACCATGCTGTGGGAAGATGCTCCCTTGCAGCTACCACTTATGACCACTTTTGAGCCTCCACAACTTAAAAAATGAGGTGCACCTTGAGGTCATAACAATTCAATGCTCACCACTCACAGGAGAGCAATGAGCTTTTTCTTGAAAGGGATAATTTCAACATAGTTACAATAAGAAGTAATTTATTATTCTTATCTGTCCAGTATTCCTTTCCCATTCTTCTGATAATGATGGCAAGTTTATTCATTTAGTTAGTTATCTATTTGATAGACAGAGAGCTTCCGTTTTCCAGATTAGTGCCTCAATGCCAAGGCAAAGCCAGGATGAAGCCAGGAACCTGGAACTCAATAATTCTTGCCTGTGATCAGCAGAGGCCAAGTGCATAGGCCTCCTCTCAGACACATAGGCTCAGGAAACTGGCAAAAGCATCCCACCTCAGGCACTCAGATGTGGGATGCACCTGTCACATATGGTATCTTAACCATTCTGCCGAATCCCAGCTCTTCCGCTTTCTTTACAGAAAAGTCTTTTTATGAACACTTTTAATCAAGCAAAGCTGATTCTCTGATCCTCACCCTTCTTGGCCACAAGATGAATATGTAATCAAATTGTACCAATCATGCTCTCCCCCAGGACATTTAAAACCAGAGTTGCAATCAACAAAGGTGGAGAGGGGGAGATTAGCTGTTGGCTAGTTCTACCCCGTTTTTCCTGATGCTGATACTGCAACAGTAAATGGCAGCTCTTCTAAAGTCAGTGTTCAGCTGTTCTCTCCACCTCCGCGCCTTACAGTCCTGTAACTTTAACCAGCGTATCTATTGATCGTCATCCAATATCCAGTTGAAATGAAACTGATAAATTGTACAGCTACCTCAGCAACTCAAGAAAAGGATCCACCTCTTACAAATGAAAAAGGTGCTTTTCTCTACCCAGATGTTAATCTGCAGAGGCACAGCTTGCGGAGCAGATGGCTCCTTTGTGCTAATGAGGAAATGATGCCCCTTCAAGTGGCTTTCTTAGTGACACCCTTGTGTGAGATTCAACCTTGGGTATTTTTACTTGAATCAGTTTCACTATTCACTCTCAGACATCAGGGGAAGCAGGGAGATGATACAGGATGTCAATGTTTTTGAAATAGACAAACAGAATGGTTTTTACGTCACATAGCTAAGTGGGACACACAGTTGATACGGACTGAGATCTGCAGATATATGGTATCAAAAATTAACCTCCTAATATAAAAGAGAAGTCATGCTTTTCTTGAGTTTAATTGCGAAAACCTTAACCAAGGCAATTAATTCCTTCTAAGCACTGAGAAAACCAGTAAAGATTCCATTTCAGAAGGACAGGGCTTTAGCATTAGCTTAAAAGCAAATTATTCTTATTTTTATTTAAAAAACCTTTTTAAATGAACTGCCTTGTAAGTTGAAAGCTTTGCACAATTCTATAGGACAAAGCATTTGATAAAAAGGGGAGCAGCTTGAATTAAAAGGTTACAATGGGATATGAAAAGTTGTCAGGGGAAACCTCAGAAGACAATTTTTCATGAGCTAATAGATAATACAGATGGGAATGTCATGTTTCTGAATGGACAGGAGTGATTTTAAAGGTCACCCACTCAATTTCCCTAGCCCACATCTTTTCTGCTCTCATGCAATGAGATGTTACCAAGAAGCATCAAGGAAAGTCCTAAAGTCTTCCTGGAGATGAATTGGTTGGTACTTACTGTAGGTAAAAACATACACAATTAAACAGTAAGAACAAAGTGAAAGAGCTTAATGTCCCATATCACTTAACATCGTGATTAATTAACTATTTACAGCTGGAGTATGTACTATCTTCTGGGAGGGCATTGTGACATGGCAGTTAGGATACAGCTGAGAAGCCTGGCTTCTCATAGAGTGCTAGGGTCCATCTTCCTGTTACTGCACATTATTGCAGACTGTTGGTCGCGCATCAACTTGTTGACTCTCTGCCATCCCCAAAGGAGACACAGTTGGAATTCTGGATTCTAGGTTTCCAGCATACCCAGTTTCAATTGTTCTGGATATCTGGGAAATGAACCAGTAGATGCAGGGTGTTCCTGTTTCGTGTCTCTAAATTTCTGAAATATAATTCTTATTAGACAGTTACTTTTCCTGAACACATGGATAGCTATCACTCAGCTGCACAATATTATACTGGAAATTCATGATTGCCCTGTATGAAAATTCACTCCAGGTGTTACAGAAGAAGATAACCAGGGCTAACCTATACTGCCCGAAAAGCCACACTTTTCTATTCGGGATGTACACTTTACTTATATTATTTCTATCTTCATAAAACTGAGGATAGTTACTGTAGTACAGGATAGAGGCAGTGGGAGGAAGTAAGTTATACTCTCTTGTTTTTGAAGTATAAAGTCTAGTATTTTGTGCTGGAACTAATCAGCAATAGATCAGGAAAATAGCAAACCTTGTGCTATAGTTTTATTGTCACCAAAGTTGATGTATTAGAAGCATAATCCACAATGCAGTGAGTTTGGAAGAACTAATAAAAAGAATGTTAAGATCATGAGGGCCTTGCTCTCATGAAAAAGATTATTGCTGCCATGGGAATGGTTTAGTTATGGAGAAAGCTGACTTGTCGTAAAACTGACTTCAGCCCTCCATTTCTCGCTTTCTCTTACATGTTCACTCTTACTTCTGAGATGTCTGATATGGGATGACAGCAGGAAGATCAGAAACTATGATCCCCTCAATTTGGATGTCCAGACCCTCAGAACTACAATAATCGCTTGCCTTTATAAACCAGCTAGTTTGTGGTGCTGCAACTATAGACACAGAAAATGGAGTAAGTGATGAAAAGCAATAAATTTACAAAGAATTGGAGCTGGAGTCTGAATGGGTGAAGCTTGCCAAACTATTAGAAGTTTAAGATTGCATAGGACAATAAGACTATCATCTTAGTTGTTTGACTTGGGTTTTCTGCTTTTAAAAAGAAAAGCACACCACTTCATGTAATTAATGTCGGGATTCTTAGAATACAATTGTAAGGAGACTGTCCTAATTAAATAAGGGAGCAGTGTCCAGACATCTCTAGCCCAAGTGAACAATTGTTAATGATCATCCCATACTTACAAGACAGTGGTATATGCTTTGTTGGTATATGCTCTGCTGCTCTGTCAGAAAATCATTTAATATAGCTGCCATACAAATATCCATTTTTAAGCCTGTTAGGTTGCTTGAAACAGTTTTATACAACCAGCCATCTTTGATTTACTTGAAATTTCTCTCCCTGCATGGCTGTTCTCAGTATGGCCTCCTCATTCCTTATTTGAATGATTTAAACCTTGAGACATTCTATAGTATTGACTATAATAAAACTTAATGGTCAACACCAGAGTCCTGGAAATGTGTTCCCAATCTGTCAGTGTTTTTTTTAAAGCAGTCAGTCCACGCCATGACAGGAAAGCCATGTGGATAATGCCCATGTCCTCCCATTCCTGTTGAGCTCCCTGAAGCGGCCGTACTTCCCATTCTCTTCTCCCTTAGCTATCTAAGATCAGTATTTTGTTTCTCCTGTTTCATGTATTTTGGCTTTTCTTCCTCCTGGGGGTTCACATGAAAAATCAACCTCAACCTAAGTTCCCTAATACAGAGCTTGAGAAAAGTTATCTTGATTGATGAGCATCATTAAGTCCACACAGAAAACAATCACAGGCTTGGATGTGGAGCTTTTGTTTAAAGAGGCTGCACCAGGAGAGAACAAGACTGCAAAAGTGGACAAGGTGTTACTTGACTGCTTTTTCCAGAAGCTTCGGTAAGTTCATCACAAGCGTGGAATTGTTGGTCTGAGAGGCTTTGCTGACGGTGGCCTACAATCCATGCTGATGAAGCTGCAGTATTTTGAAGTTTGAAGGACTAGAAGAGGCAGATTTTGTATCTCAAATCCTATAGTTCCAGCAGATATAGGGAAGTTGAAGAACATGGCAAGTTCAAAGTTCACAGAGAAATGACTGGATCCACAAATTTACCTCAAATAGCCCCAGAGAGACACTCTGTTAAAGGGCTTTCTCACTTCAATGTGAGAGGCAGCAGGGGGCACCTGGGCTGAGCCTTTGCCTCAATTCCCAGGTATACTTTGGCCTGTGTACCCAGGAGATATTTAACTTGAAGGAGGGAAATAAACACTGTTAAGAGTTAACAGCACTATGCTACCCATAAATATTACCTGGGTAAGTGTTTGACGTCTAATACAAGAGCATCAATGAATATATATATATATTCAGATGAATAAAATATCTGAGTATGTATTTTTTAAATGTTGGTTCCTTACATCTTTTAAGATTTATTGATCCCTCTTACCTATTTTACATCACATCTGGACATGTTAAGAAAGCCAGGTTGTTCTAACTTTTAAAATCAGCAGAGACGTAAGCCACACATGCCCCTGCCGACTTGCAAGAACCCTTGGACGCATTGTGGGCCCAGACAACAATACATAACCAGGCTGGGTTCTTCCTTGTTTCCTTTCAATCATTTAAGTTCCAGCTTCAGTTGCTGTAACTTCAAACAAACAAAAAACACTATTGTTTTCCAGACAAGCTCCACAATATAATGCACTGGGTACCCAGTCTCTTGGTATGTATATATGTGTGGCATCATTAAATCCAACATCTTAACCAAGCTTTGGATGCAGGTCCTTTGAGTGTTTTTAAAGAAATAAAACTGTATATTAACAAGTAATATATCTGCAGTGAAATGTCAACTCTGACTCCAATGGCATGTGGCTGTAGATTCTTTTAAGAGACATTTCTGTGGAATCCCCAACACATCTCATTTCTGCAATGTCAGTTACTACATTACCATAGCCACGATTAGCTTCCTTTTCTTCCTAGAATACTCTGGTAAATGTAATTTACCAGAATATTTGCTAGAGTACTCTGATAAATGTAAATATCTGATATTACAGAAAGCGACTCTTAAGCAAATCAACCAAGATATTCCCAGTTAGAAAAAAAAAATTAAACACTGTGCAGACACACAAAGAACTTCAAAAATGTGAGCAAGATACAGACTCTGGGATACACAGTTCAAAGGAAAACACTGCTTGCAATACCCAGTGGGCTGTGACCCCAGGGAAGCAGAATCCTCCACATCCTATTCATGGGGACACACTGAAGGAAAGAAACGATAGGTATAAAATAGAACATAGCTTTTAGCATGTAAAATGGAGAAAACAAACAGAAGCCATCCATGTCTGCTTTCATTTTTGTTAGTGGAAAATATCAGCTTCATTATTCATAATACAGAAAAGTCCATAAACAAGTCTACAGGCACTACCATTATGCATGATTACTTAAGAATAATGGAAAGTGTTACTGAGAAACTGAATACAAATTTCATAAAGACACATGCTTTATAAAGATTATCAATTTACTCATGATCATTTTCAGAAAGTTTTTTTTATTGGAAAGATAGATTTACACAAAGAAGGAGAGAGAGAGAGAGAGAGATCTGCTATCACTAGTTCACTCCCCAAGCATCTGTAATGACTGGAGCTGCACTGATCTGAAGCCAGGAACCAGGAACTTTCTCCCGGTCTCCTGCACACATGCAGGGTCCCAAGGCTTAGGGCCATCCTCTATTGCT
This sequence comes from Ochotona princeps, assembly GCF_030435755.1. Taxonomy (NCBI): domain Eukaryota; kingdom Metazoa; phylum Chordata; class Mammalia; order Lagomorpha; family Ochotonidae; genus Ochotona; species Ochotona princeps. Next base: position 15,084,033 of record NC_080836.1, read on the forward strand.
TTCCCAGGCCAAAAGCAGGGAGCTGGATGGGAAGCAGAGCAGCCAAGACATGAACTAGCACCTACATGGGATTGCTGTGCATGCAAGGCATAGACTTTAGCCACTAGGCTACCTCACCAGGCCCTCAGATTTTTAACCTTACTAAACCAAAATCTCGTAAAGACATCCACTATAGGTATATCATTCACAATAATCTTCAGAAAATGTTTAACTTCTTGACAATATGGAAAGATTCTCAATTCACCATAGACCAAATAAGAGAATCAGGACTTAAATTCAAACAACATGACTATGGAATATCTTAACCAGAATGTTTACCATGTTAGGGCTGTTAATACACCTGCTCTTAGCAAAGCAGGTCCTTTGGCTAGCTATGGATTGAAATAATTCCTGATCTACAGAGATGAGAGGGAGAGGTGCAACCAATTGCTATCCTGCTTAATGTGATACAATCTCTGTCCCAAAGAATCTTCTTAATGAAACAGTAAACATTGTGGGAAAACATCTTGAATCTTTTGCAAAAAACTACTTTAATCTCCTCTGGAAGGCCCAGGAGCAGTTTATGAGGAGATGAATGGACAGGCAACTTTACGGTCCACAGGGTGAGATAAAGGACTGGCTAGAAGAACTGACTGTGTATTGGGCAGCTGTCTCTGGCTGTTGAAGTGTAAATGGATTGGACTCCCTTCCCCTGGTGCCTGCATGACAGCCTTCTTTTAAAAGTCTGATGCTGGCAATAGACTTCCAGCTATCTTACCATCATGGTAGTCCATGTGTGTTGCTATAGGTTTCATGCACCAAGCCCATCACTGCTGGACAGTGAACAAAACATTACGTTGTATTTGATTTGATTGTAAGGTTGACAATCAGTGCATATACAATCTTAAATGTAGAAAATGGCTGCTTGATATAAATGTGTACCATTAAATTTATATATTTAAACATAACCACAAATTCTGATGTATTTGAAAATCTAAGGAAATTTTTCTGAGTTTTAGAATTAGACAGGTCATGAGGACAGATGTCCCAAAGTAGCAGTAGTTTTATTGCTATCATTTCAAGAAAGAGATAGCCAAGTCACACCCTTTTGTTAGAGCAACAAAAAATGTCTAGAAAATCCCCCCATTTCTCTGGGATTATTACGAGAGTATTTGCATGACTCAAAATCTGTAAAATCACTAGGTCAACAAACGCTTGAGGATTGTCAATTTACAAAATCCTGGATATTTGACAAGCAATATATCCTGGCCTTGCACATAAAAGGAGTTCCATAAACAATGAATCTGATGGCCACTGAAAGCCAAAAGCCTTAGATGGGAGCTTGCTTTATCTATATGAAGATGTAGATTTATTAAAGCGCTTATGAACCAAGGTTATTTAAGTTATATTAAAAATAAGTTCTAGTACAATGATGATCTGTGTGTGTTGGGTATTGAAGAATTCAGTAACCAGAGTAGCCAAGGGTTTAATGTCTTAAAAAGTTGAACTAGGGCCCGGCGCCGTGGCCTAGCGGCTAAAGTCCTCACCTTGAAAGCCCCGGGATCCCATATGGGCGCCGGTTCTAATCCAGGCAGCTCCACTTCCCATCCAGCTCCCTGCTTGTGGCCTGGGAAAGCAGTCGAGGACGGCCCAGTGCTTTGGGACCCTGCACCCGCGTGGGAGACCAGGAAAAGGTTCCTGGTTCCCGGCATCGGATCGGCACAGCACCGGCCGTTGCGGCTCACTTGGGGAGTGAATCATTGGACGGAAGATCTTCCTCTCTGTCTTCCCTCCTCTCTGTATATCTGACTGTAATAAAAATAAATAAATATTTTTTAAAAAAGTTGAACTAAGATCAATACTGAAAGTTGTTTCCTTTCTGCAGATCTGAAACACATCTGCTCCCTGCCTCTTACCATGCTTAGAGTTGTTGGGAATCCTTGGTTTCCAGGGAACTCGGATGTGAGATTCCCATCTCTCTGTTCTGTTTTGCTGTGGTGTATAGTGCGTAAGGCATAAGGGAACCAAAACTATTTGTCTTTATTGTTAGGGCCCATTCTAAAGCCAGAAAGATACGATCACGATATACTTAATATGATTACATCTGCAGACAACGTTCACTAAATAATGTCACATTCACAGGTTCAAGTCAAGATATTTTCTGGATGCCACTGTTTTGTTCACTACACTTTATCCCTTTTCTTCTTCTCCCTCACTCTCACTCTTTTATACAACTTCGTAATATACTGAAATAATGTCTCCTTTGAAACCGGTCATTATTCAAACCAAATTACATACAAGAAGCAGTCAGGTTTAGTTTTCCAGGGTTAATTTCTACTATCTCTATAGCTCTAACATTTCAGACTTCAAGCCTCCAGAATTGCATGAGAATATTATCCTGTCATTCTAGATGACACAATATTAATTAGTTTGTTATGGCTGCTCAAGTAATTACCGCATGAGGGTTAACAGAGCAACAGGAACACATTGAGTAGTAGAGCACCTCATGAGTATACTGCAAAAGTTAAACTATTATTCTGTTTATATTTTTAATAAAATGATCCAAAATACATCCAAAAATAGCTTAGATCTACTTGCTACATTTCCAATGCATTGTCATTACTCACAGAACTAGCTCTAATGGCCTGGCACAATAGCCTAGTGGCTAAATCCTTGCGTTACATCTGCTGGAATCCCATATGGGTGCTAGTTTACAACCCAGGTGCTCAATTTGCCATCCAGCTCTCTGTCTGTGACCTTGGAAGGTAGTAGAGGATGGCCCATGACCTTGAGACTGTGGTCCATGCATGAGACCTACAGGAAGCACCTGACTTTAGATCAGTTTAGCTCCAGCCATTGCAGCTGCTTGGGGATTGAACTAAATGCTGGAAGATCTCTGGTTCTCCTTTTCTCTGTATACGTCTTTCCAATAAAAATTTAAAAATAAATAAAAGCTTGTTTAACTCTTCCTTTTTAAAGCTGAAATTTTCTATTTCCCTCTTCATTTTACATAAAACAATCCTATGCCCTAAAAAGCACTACATTATCCATTGGAAAGAGTAGAAAGTATAATATTCCTGACATTGATGTAATTTATTTTACTTAGATACAAATGGAATATTACCAGAAAGAATAGGAAAGTCAGAAAAAGAATGAGAGAAATAGCTAAGGAAGGTATGAAATGAAAAAATGCATAGCAAATGATAAGTTAAAGAGAAAACTTATTTTCCACCAAAACTAATAGCATAAATAAACCCATTGCAGAAATATATAAAAAAATCCATTCAAGCACAATGAAATACTAAGTTAGTATGTGGTCTCTTAATTCCTAATTATATTTTTTTCTTGATGACACAAACTAAGAGAAGAGAATAAGCGAAAGTGTATGGAATATTAGTTTAAAAACCACACAACACATTCTTCAAAGCCCATAGGTCATTTGTTCTGAATGTAACACTTGCGTATACAACTAGGGTAATACATTTTCCAAATTAAGTTGAACAATGATTTCATGTCTAGTTGGTTGGTGCATGGAGGACACACATGGGGTTTGAAAGCAAGTTCTTATTTATAATGTAATATAGAGTACAAGTCATGATACTAGATGGGATTGTCGAAACACGATACATAAATTTACCCCTATTGCCAGCAGGAAAATAACAGTAGTGAAACTACCAAGACTTACTGAATGGCAATAACAGGCAGCTTCAATCACAAACATATTTTCTCATTTAGATTTTGTACTATCCAAGCTAGCATTGTTTTATAGTAGTAAAACCATGACCTGCAATGCCAGCAGCCCAAATAAGTGCCAGTTCATCTCTCAGATGATCCACTTCAAACAGTTTCCTGCTGATAGGCCGTCTCCTGATGCTTGTCCAATGCTAAGTGCACCATGCACCTTGCACCCCTGTGGGAGACCCAGAAGAAGCTCCTGGCTTCAGCCTGGGTTTTTTATTGCTCTAAAATTAATTCAACTAAGCAAATAAATCTTACTAAAAACAAGTTTTATATTGCTTTATGGATACCTTCAGATGTTTTGGACACAGAACAAAAACAAATGATGACCACTGTTTACTCAGAAGACTGATACAGTTATAAATATGTCAAATGACAAAGTTTATGCCTTCACATTTGCTTCAACTTAGAAAAATAATTTTTATGTGATCAAAAATCCCGTAAGAGCCAGCCTCTTTGTCAAATGCCTAACTGTATCTTCTAGGCTAGAAAAGTAATTATCCAAGATAGCATTCACATTGATGAAACCGAAACAAAGTGTCTTTGAGTCGTAAAGGAATTTCCAGTTTTGTAACAATTGGGAATTCGATCAAGATCATGATAAATTTGTAGAACTTTAAAAGGATCTCAATTCAGAGTAATAACTACAAAGTTGTTCCTTATGTTCATAAGCAATAGGTTTGCTTTAGAGAAACTTGGTGGTGTTGGTTGGATAGTAGGGATGAGAGAATGAGAAAAGGCAGTGTTGAATGCTGTTAGCTATCAAAAGCAACAAGCAAAAATATTAAGCAATCAAATATTAACTAGTAACTTTGAGATAATATCAGTAAAGTGACATTTGTTGATTCTTTACATTAAAAAAAATCCTGAGGACACATTAATTAATACATTTAACTGAAAAAAAATTGTCACACTTCTGAAAACTTTATATTATGGTATTTTGTTTCACATACCTTATAAACACTATTGTAAACAAATTAAAATGGCCATGTAAATGTTAAATGTCATTTCTACACTCAGAGGCTTACATGAAACCATATAAACAAAAACACAATCTGTATATGATAAATAGATAATGTTATTGCAAGAATTTGGATTTTTCAAGTATATATGTCTGCAAAGAAATGAAAACCATAATAATGATAATATTCATGAAATCAGAAGTAGTCAAGTGGCATTAATGAATTTAAATGTAATTATGATTTTAAGTGGCTTTGGGCATGAGTACATTTGAGGAAGCAGTGTATTGTAGAAGGCAATCATATTTGGTTAAATTTGATGCTGGGTCATTCTGTGAAGCTGTTAGATTGGGCCAGCAACTGAACTGACATTTCATAAAGCAGAGCGTAACATAGGTGGATCCAAAAGAAAAATGTGACCCTCCTGAGAGTACCAAGTTCCTTCTGCATGACTGACTTAAAAACAGGGCAATGTTTACTAATTTCTTCATTTCTGAAATTGGAACAAAAACATCCACTCTTTCGGCGGGTTCACAGCCCATGCCCCTCAGCGTGATACTATACTGTCAACTCTATTGCACTTCCAGCTTACAAACTATAGATCTTGTCACAACTCAGCCTCTATAAAGTAAGTAATTTTAAAATATACTGATCTGCACTAAAGATGATGATAGAGACAGAACGAAGAGATTTTTCATCTACTGGTTCACTCATCAAAAACTACAAAAGCCAGAAGCCTAGAAACGCTTGTCTTCTACAAGCATAGCAGCACATAAGCATGAGTCATTGATACTGCCTCCCAGCATGCATCAGCTGGAAGCTGAGCCGGAGTGCAGGCTTGGGAAATTTTCCCAGCACTCCAAAAGGGAATTTGGATGTTCTAACTCAACCTGGTGTGCACAATGCTGGGAAAATGTCCTATAATATCCTCCTTCTGTCCCCAAATGGGATCTTCAAAATCCAAAGAGAGTGTATGAATTTCAAAGATGTTTGCTCCAAAAATAAATTCATAATATAGAAAAGACCATAAACAAGTCTATAAGCAGTACCAATATGCATGATTACTTTAAAATGATGGAAACTGTTACTGAGAATGATGAACAGTTTGAAGAGATATACTGTGACTTGATTCTGATAATGATTGATATCTAGCATGCACTTTAGGACCACTTGCTATTGGCATGCCACTACAAGATTAGATATTTTGCTTTGTACAGATGAATCTGGTCCTTCTATGAATGTGCCATTCAGTAACTTAACAAAGCATTGTAAATCTTGTCTGTCTCTAACTCAGAAGGCATATTCTCTCCCTGAATGCACCTATGACCAATATTTGTATTCTAACTGGTATTTCTTATTTAGTAAGTCAAGTTGGGGCAAACTATACTCCCAATGCAAAACCCACCTACCACCTATTTATGTAAATAGAGTTTTACTATGACACAGTTGTGAGTACTAGCTTCCTTTGTCCTATGAGGATAGTGAAACATTTGTCACAGTGACTGTATATATCACAAAGACAAAACCATTTTATGATCTGACCATTTATAGGAAAAAAAAAAACACATTCTAACATCTTTATTACTCCAACGATTTTTTTTGGCTCATTTATGTCTCTTCACTACACTGTGTACTTATCAAGGAAAACGGTCTCCATAGTCTATGTATTATGTTAACATTAGTGTTACAGGTTTGTATTAGCCTCTGTGTGTCTCATGATATGACAGATTCCTAAATGTGATAGCGTTCTCATTTGAACTGATGATGAACAAAAGGAAGTAAGGCCGAGAATAACCACCCAGATATTGAAGAAATATAATATGGAGTTTTGAATATTTAGAAATCACTTGGTTATACAAAACTGTTTTTCTGTTCTTTCAGTTTTTTGGGGGGGTTGTTTGTCAAACAATGAGCTTTTTGTGGGCAGAGGTAATACAATGAGTTTTCCAAACCGTAATGGAAAATGTTTATGATGGAATAACTATTCATGATTTCCATGACTTGGCTCCAAATAAACTTGCATTTTAGTGTATTTTTCATGAACTTTTTAAATTATCCTTGCATGATTTTCCTGTTAAAAAATTCTAAGAACAGTGTGCTATTTATACTGGGTGTCCAATTAATGAATGAAAATAAATTGCCTAAGCAAATGATTAAGGATCAGAAATACCTTGGTTGAGAGTTGAGTACCACTAAAGCATAAAAGAGGATTGAGGAAATGGTGAGAAATCAGGTCAGAAAACTAAGATCATTTTATGGAAGACCCAGCAAAGTAAAGACATTGATTTTATCATTTAGGTGATGGAGTATCTGTTGAATATTAATTAGAGATGTACCGAGTCGAGTTGCATTTAGATAGACCAGCTGGAAAGATCAATATTACAAAATTAGGACAAATGTTATGGAATAAGGAACAGAAAGTTAGAAAAATATTTTATTTTCTAAGTATCACATATTGCACATAAAAATTAAATGCATATTCATTTATAAATTTATTGGCAAAAATAAATAACTCATTTTGAGTTATTGGGGGGCCCAGCGGCATGGCCTAGCAGCTAAATTCCTCACCTTGAAAGCCCCGGGATCCCATATGGGCGCCGGTTCTAATCCTGTCAGCTCCACTTCCCATCCAGCTCCCTGCTTGTGGCCTGGGAAAGCAGTCGAGGATGGCCCAAGGCTTTGGGACCCTGCACCCGCGTGGGAGACCCAGAAGAGGTTCCTGGTTCCCGGCTTCAGATCGGCGCGCACCGGCCCGTTGCAGCTCACTTGGGGAGTGAAACAACGGATGGAAGATCTTCCTCTCTGTCTCTCCTCCTCTCTGTATATCCGGCTTTCCAATAATAATAAAATCTTTAAAAAAAATAAAACTTATTGGGGAAGCACAATCATTATACTAGAAATTTTGGAAATGGTTATGTAAATCAGTAAAATTTCCTGAGATCTTTATAATACAAGTTTCTGAAAATATATTTCCACATGAAATTTTATTGATTGTCATATTGTGTGGCAGACAGAAATATAGATCTCAAAATTAATAGAACCTATTAATCAAATTTTTTGTTTCATTCTGAATTTCCTAAACGTCAGCTTGAACCCTTAACAATACAAGCAATACACAAGCCGAACACCAGATGATTAAGTACAAACTGATTGCTAAAGTTCTTACTTTGAAAACATTTTCCAATTATACCACAATTTACTTCTATGAAAATATATTTAAGGTAGAGTTCATGTATGAGATAAGAATAATATATTAGTAAGGGAAGGAGCTTTATATCAGAAAAAACTAAATACCATTTCTAATACTATCAGGCTCACCCTGTTGAGTTTTGGCAAATTAGTGACTTTTCTGTACTTCAGTTTTTGTTTTTTTTTTTTAATTTCAGCTTTTAAAAATTATTTATCTGCTTCCTTGTTTGAAAGGGAGAACAGAGAGAGAGAAAGAACTCTGCTGATTCCATCTGCTGGTTCACTCCCCAAATGGCCACAATAACCAGGTCAGGACTGTGCCCAAGCTGGAAGCCAGGAATTCTATCCTGGTCTGTCACATGTGTAACAGGGAGCCCATACACCTGCCATTTTCTGCTGCCTTCCCAGGCACATTAGGAGGGAGCTGGACTAGAAGCCACATATCCAGGACTCAACTTATCCATCTCAGAGGCAATATGCCAGTGTTTCAATCAATGACTTAATTAGCTATGCCACAATGTCAATCAATTTTTCATCTGTAAAATGAATCACCTCTGGTTTTGTATAAAGATAATGTATGTGGAATTAATACCTAAATTATAAAGTTCCACATAAAATGACAGTGTGCTTTTTATAATAAACTTAGATAAATTTAAGCACAAATGAGTAAGTGATACAGTTTAGTTAGCAATAGCAGTAACTATCCACAAAACATGTGGATCGATCAATCTTCATAAATGCTAGGCTATGTTTGTCCAATTTGAAGAACAAAAGTTGCCATTTGACTTCCAAGACTCCATGTTTTTTGTCAACTTGTTCTGCAATTATATTATTATACGAGGAAGAGAATTTACAAGATGATATTTTTAATATTTACTTTCTTTTTTTTTAGCTCTCTAAAGAAAACAAAATATGAGTAGTATGGGTGTTGTGGTCTAACTTTTGTATTTAATCCACTTTTTCTCAACTACTGGAGTCATGATGCCTAGAATGTAGGATTTTAGCTGTTGCAATACCTTTTCCTAATGCATTAGAATTTCTGCAAGCTCTTGCTCAGTGTCTTTTTTCCTTGATATTTTTTTTTTCTTTTTGGTGGCCATTTGGGCATTACTTTTTGTTGCAAATCGTGACATAACCCAATGTTTCCACATAAATTACTGAGCTCTTCTATCTCATTTTTGAAAGAAATTTAGAGAGCCAAATGTTATATTATCATCTAATTACAAAAGTTCAATCATTCACTTAAGTTACAGACTCAGGAGTATCACTCATTCTTACTATCTTCAAAAGTCATGCTTTCATTTTATCGGTGGTCCATTAGCTGAATTGCTCGAGTCACTGAGCTACTGAGATCTTAGTACCTGTTCAATCCCTTTATAGAGCTGCCCTCCTAAGCTCAATGCTGCATCAGTTCACATCATTATTCCTAACCAATTGCTGTCCGAAGAAATACCAGATGAAATTTTCCTTCACTGAAATAAAACAAAATAAAGGAAAAAATAGAATTGGAGTTTTGTTTTATGGAAGTGACAGGTTAACAAACCTGAGCCCACTCCCACATACACATTCTAAGAAATTTAAAAATGAATCAAAATGGCATATCTTTCCCCGTCCTGAATTAGAAAAAATCATCATGAAACAACATGACCATTACACTACAGGAAAAAGCAAATGTTACCTTACGACATTACTAGATCCATTTGTAACCTAGGAATTGTATAGTTTATCTTATAGAGAGCAAATAATAAATACAAAAAAAATCCTTTTTAAGAGACAGCTAGGAGGGCAGAAATTCAGACCCAATGTGCCTACCAGTAGCAGCTGATTACCAGAACAAGAAGAGGGTGTTTGGGGGGGGGACGGACAAAGTGGCAGGAAGAAGCTTCCTGCTGTCATGGGAGCAATGAACTGGGCTTCAAGACGCCCAGAGAGGATGCCGAAGGCACCTCCATCAGCATGCAAGATTCCATGCACGGGAAATGGCTGAGGCAACATCCTGCCCCACGAGCTCCCCAGGGTGAAGGTGCAGAGGACCTCTCCCCTCCCCTGAGGATGCCTCCACTACACCCACAAGTACAAGTGCTTTGAGAAGTGCCCCAGGGACACAGCAAGCTTCTGTAACCCTGCTTCAGGGATGGCGAGATCAGCCACATGGTCATCACAGGTCAGCGCCAGCTGCTGACCAGTGCCCCTCTGAGCATCTGAAGACCCGAAAGTGGCCAGCACAAAAGAACAGTTCCAGAAATTGTCAGAGTACGCATATACACATCATTCTCAAAGTGAAAGTGACTTTCCCACTCAAGAAAAAAAAAAATAGAAAGAACACATTAATCTACACAGATCTACACAGATCAACTTAATCATTAAACTAAAGTCTTGAAATTAGCATTATTACTCTGCCTGCAATTAAATTTTCACATTGGTGAGCAGCATCTGTATACACCAGGTCACTCTGATGGCCCATGTGGGCGAGCATAAGAGGGCCCCCCGCTGCCTTAATTCCTGTTGTTCAGTGATAACTTTCATAACACCAGCTTTCTGTGTAATGTCCTCACTGGTAATTATCCACATTTGACTCCGTTGAAGGATTCCTGTGTCATTTATATCATACTCCCTATACGTACCCCTTCCCTCCCCCAACATTCCATCTGAAAGCCTCCCTCAAACTGACCTTTTCATTCTTTGAAATGGTCAGAATTTGTTCAGATCAGCCCACTTTGACAGCTGAGTCATATAATACAACAAAAAGTAAAAAGCAAGAAAGCATATAAACCAACTAGAGCAGCCTTCTAAATAAAAACACAATCAATCACACGGGTACTTAACATTTTCCTAATAGTAATACTAGAAAATTAAAATGGGCAAAGGAAAAGAGCCCAGAGGTTAATAGAACAATAGACACAGTTCCTGTATCAGAGTATATGTGGGTTTGAGTTTCAGCTTCAGCACCTACTGCTAGTTTCTTGATCAATCACACAGTAAGAGGTAGCAATGACAGCCCAAGCTGGGGATTTCTACCCACATGAGAGAATGGGCTCAAGATTTCAGCCATCTACCCTCAGTCCTGCCCAGCCCTGGCTATCAACCACCAGTGAGATCTCCCCCTATGCCGTGCCGCACCACGCCTCTCTGATCTCTGCCTTTTTGAAACTTTTTTAATCAAAAGGGAACTTTTAACATAATTTAAAATATATTCTATTTTAAACAGATGTTTAAAACATTGTCACTACCACAAAAAAACATTATTTGAATAATATTTTGTCCCTTTTCTTGCACACTGAGTTTTTAACTCTACTGTGTCGTGGATGCTATTGGAAAGCAGAAAATTGAACCACCAGCCATTCAATATTCAATAGCTACTGTGACACTTACACAGGACAGTCAGAATTAAGTGCTCAGCCTAATATCCCAAGAGAAGTGAGATTAATGCCTCTTCACAGACATCACACATCCAAGGAGGAAAAGGCGGTATACAAGATGAAATTGGTGTGTCTTCTTGAGGAGTTACTGAGTGAATGTGAAGAATGAAGAAACACTCATTCTTTCCTAGTGTATGAAGAAAGCACAGGGAGAATTACAACATAAATCTTGCATAACTCTTGAGATAAGGAGATATCTTGACATGATATCCTAAGAGCAATCACCATCAACAGTAATAAAAATGACCACGTGCTTTGAAATAGAGTTGTTTTCGTTTTTTGTTAAAACACTTGATAACAGATCTAGCACGTATTTCTGTAACCTTTATCCATAGATCATATTTAATTTTTGTCAAACATTATAGTTTGAAAGAACGTTTTCCAGGAAAGCTCCATATTCACCAATTTTTATTTCAAGAATGAAAAATAAACCACTTACTAGGAAACATTGATCTGGTTTCATGCAAATTCCACCAGTAAGAGCCAGTCCCTTTGGAATGAAAAGATCATTCACAAATTGCTAACTTAGCAAGCTGAAAATGCAGATCTTTATACTTTAAACTGATTTTTAAATCTGTACATTTTTCTTATAAAATGTTACTTATAAAATAGAGAAGAAATGCTGGGACAAATAGAGAAAAATCAGATAAAATTTTTGGAATTAGAGTAAGTTCAATTCAGTCTTGAACCCCACTAGAATTTACTCAGGTACCTTTAAATGTTTTATTTAAATTTTTCTGCCTATGCTTTTTCATCAATAAAATATCAACTTCTGCAGAATTCTTACATAAGTTAGAGAAAACAGATGACCCTCTCACACATGTAAAACTTTAACGAATGTTAAATATCCCATAGAACAGAGGTCTTCAAAATAGAATTATTCACAAACGTTTCTTTTTCTTTTGGAGTCACTGATTTAGTAAAAATACATGAACACGGGGCTCGGCAGTGTGGCCTAGTGGCTAAGGTCCTTGCCTTGATCCCATATGGCCGCTGGTTCTAATCCCGGCAGCTCCACTTCCTCTCTGTCTCTCCTCCTCTCAGTATATCTGACTTTGTAATAAAAATAAAATAAATCTTTAAAAAAAAATACATGAACACAAACACACATATGCACACTGTAAGTTGTATTGTGGTGCAGTCAGTGAAGACTTTAGTGACCTATTCGCCCCTGAGCCTTGCCAAGTCACAAGATTGCGGCCAACAGAAGAGCCCTGGGCTTGAACCACGGCGGGGATCAAGTTGCTCTAAAGAAAGACTGATTGGCCAGGGGCTCTTTCCATGTTCACCTGCCCCGGCCTATGGGAGGTGGCTTCCACAGTTGTGCTGATGGTGATTGGCTCTTAGTTCTCCTCTTCTGGAATTCCCAACCTGAGGCTGTTTACTATTCTAAGTAAGAGTGTTCGTTTCCCAAATAAACTGCAATGCTCAAACAGAAGCCCTGCCGCGTCTGTCTCACACACCAGGAGGCTGGATGGCAGGCAGTTGGCTCACCCTCTCAGACAACAGGGTACTCGAGGATCAAATCTCTGGGGAGGGAGGCCGCAAGACTCCACTCTCACATCCGAGATCGAGTTCAATTCCTGTTTTACTTCTGATTGAAATCTTGGCTAATGGCCACAGAAAGCAGCAGATGATAGCCCAAGTTCTTGGGTCCTGGCCACCCTTGCCGAAGACATGGATGGTATTTCCAGCCCTCAGCTTCAGCCTGACCCAGTTGTACTGTGGACATTTATATTCTAAGCCAGTAGGTGGAAAATATTCGCCAGGCTCTGCCCGTCATTCTACCATTCAAATATGAAAAAAAAAAATTAAAAAAATATACATACCACGGCTGGTGCAGTGGCATAGCAAGCTATTCTTACGCCTGTGTCCTGATATCCCATAGAGGCTGCTCTGCTTCCCAATCCAACTCTCTGCCTACGGCCTGGGAAAGCAGCAGAGGCTGGCTCAAGATCCTGAGGCCCTGATCCCACATGTGAGATGTGGAAGAACTCCAGCTCTAACCAAGGCCGATACTTGAGGAGTGAACTAGTACATAGAAGATAATCTCCTCTCTTATGTATTTTCAAAGTGAAACACGTAAGTCTTTTAAAAAAGAAAATATACCTAAAATCCACATAGCAGTGTTAAAGCTTCCCAAATGTTAGAGCAACCTTGCGCAATAGAATTAATAAGAGGCATCCTACAAGACATAGTATACAGTTTCAATGTAGCAGTATAAAGATAGACAAAAAGAACAGTGGATGAATCTAAACATCTCCCACGAAGTGATGCTCAATGAGCAACTGCCCTGCAGGAAAAGACCTCTTCAGTAAATGTTGCAATGTTGTTGGGAACATTTGAGATTCATGAAATTAAAATTGAGGCTTGCTCCTACTTTCCATTCTAAAAACCAAGTGAAAATGATTACAGCAACAAAAGAGAAACTAGACAAATGAAATTAAATCAAACCAGAAACATTTTCTTCACAGCAAAAGATCACTGAAGAGACAAACCAAACTGCTAAGTTATTTACAAACCAATCATTTGAAAAGGATTAGTGTCTAGATTTATGTAACTCAAAAAAGTTAAACTGAAAAATACTAAAGATAAGAAAAGGGAAGATGACTCCCAGCACAATGTTATAGTGGCTGAATTCTCACCTTGCATGTGCCAGGATCCCATATGAGTGCCAGTTCATGTCCTGGCAGCTCCACTTGCCATCCATCTCCCTCCTCATTGCCTGGGAAAGCAGCAGTGAAGAACCTAAGCCTTGGGACCCTGAACTCGTGGGAGACCTGGAGGAAGCTCACAGCTTTGTTCTGACCAAGCTCCAGCATAGCAGCCAAGTGAACAGTGAACAGTGGAGGGAAGGTAATTTCCCTCTCCTTCCTTGCTACTCTCTCACTCACCCCTCCCATCCCTCCTTGTGTCTCTATTTTTCTGTCTTTCCCTCCTTCTGTTCCTTCCCTCGCTCCCTTCCCTTCTCTAGCTTTAACTCTGCCTAATTTGTCTTTCACGTTATCAGGGAGCTAGGATGGAAAGTGGAACACCCAACTTGAACCAGTGTCTATACAGCATGCCAGAGTCCCAGGCAGTGGGTCAACCTGCCTCAACACAACAGCCCTCACTTGATCATCGTGTACGGTGTGTGTTTTCTTCTTGCTGACTTGCGGTCCTTAACACTTTAGTCATTGAAGTCTTTATTTAGCAGACTATGAGCCTTTCAGGTTAATGTACACTTAAAATGTTTTCTCAAATATTAAAAATAAAAAGGAAGGAAATAGTACAGTATCCAGGATATTGAATCAACCCAGCTATCTGCTAAGGAGAGGAAGGGGATTGCATAGTATATCCTAATCAAAGATGTAAGTTAACAGCTTTGGGGATGCATGGCACAGGGGGGCCACTACATATCACAATACTCTATTCTACTCTCTATAAAGAGCTGCAGGAAAGGGACCTAGCCTACAAACATGCAGGAAGCAGGAGAGGTGCAAACGCAGACTGCCTGATTGGATCAGTTTACATTGTGTGTATGTGTGGCAACATTGTCCTGTGTTCCATGAAAATGCACAAGTGCCGCATGTAATCAAAAGTTTTCAAAAGGGACAAGATATAGATTAACATTGAAAGAAAAACTTAACGAGCTTCTCGACAGATAATGTGAGGGTTTGATTCATCTCTTTAGCTAAATTCAAAGGTACATTAGTGTTATTGTTTTCCTTAGAACTAAACAAATACACTTCTATGCATTGCAGGGAAGAATCAATTTTATGCACGTTACTCCCTCAGTAATTTCAGTGGGGAGAAAAAAATAGATCAGTGCAATCAAATATAATCTGTATCTTTTCTTCTCAAGAGCCAAGTTCTTTACCACCATTATTGGCAAAGTCATTATGCAAAAGTGAGAAAAAATTGAAGGTGATCTTTTAAATTCTAATCATTTTTTCCCCTTCAGGTTCTCAAAGGAAATATAAAATGAAGCTTTTCTGTATTTGCTCTCTCTACTTTGAAAGTCTTTTATTCTTCATTGTTTTCACTAACATCTGTGTAACTCTTTTACTAGCTACTGAACATTGAATCCTCGACTGCTTTTCATGGGGTCCCATTCAAACTGTTGGCAATTAGCTAACAAAATCCACTTGACCTGTGTTTATAAGCTAAGATTTAGAACAATTTTTAATATTCCCCATGTACCACAGCCCCAGACACTAGTAAAATGAATTACGAGAAAATTTAAATTATGAAAAATCAATAAAATATCAGTCTAGGGGTTTCTTATGCTTTAAATGTCATCAGTAGGGCCCGGTGGCGTGGCCTAGCAGCTAAGGTCCTCGCCTTGAATGCCCCGGGATCCCATATGGGCACTGGTTCTAATCCCGGCAGCTCCACTTCCCATCCAGCTCCCTGCTTGTGGCCTGGGAAAGCAGTCGAGGACGGTCCAAGGCTTTGGGACCCTGTACCTGCATGGGAGACCCGGAAGAGGCTCCAGGTACCTGGCTTCAGATCAGCGCGCATCGGGCCCATTGCGGCTCACTTGGGGAGTGAATCATTGGACGGAAGATCTTCCTCTCTACTCTCTGTCTCCTCCTCTCTGTATATCTGACTTTGTAATGAAATAAATAAATCTTTAAAAAAAATTAAATGTCATCAGTATAATTTTAATATAAGTAGGAAAAAGCTTCAATAGTTACATTGTTTATTGCAGCTATAAGCAATGACTGTTGAAAAACTATATGCAAACTGTTGTTCTTTAACCACATTAACATTTGCAAGACTGATTTTCTGTAAAATTTGAATCATACCACAAAATAAGCATCAAGAACACATTAATGTGATGTATGACTTCACATACTGTTTAAGTGGCACTCACAACAGTGCTTCTCACAGAAAAAAAAATGTGCACCTACACTGCCGTTTTCTTGTCGTAGGTTGCGGACGGTGAAGTGCCAGTACAGGGATGCCAGCGAGTTCACATTAGCCTTTAAACTTTCCTACAAAATTTAACAAATAATGCTCTATTTTAACAGTAGGCTGTCAGTATTTTATCCCTCGTTTCAAAAATTTCCCTTGCAAAACGGCAATTAAGTAATGCTACTTTTTGATCAAAGACTTCGACTTTTCATCATAAACTTCCTACGTATGAATCTTCAAGTAGAGATAAAATTCAAAATGCTCTACCAGCATTTAAGGTATTTACTAACTTTTCAAGACTTGTCATAAAAAAATGACCTATATTACCAGTCTAATAATTTATAAACCATTTAGATTGTTAAGTTTGTAAACTGATTGCTCATTTTTTTCTTGGCCTTACTTGGATGGGAATATTAAAATCCTTAAAACACTGAAGACAAATGATGGTTGCCTTTCCAAAGTAGGTGGTGAAAAATTAGGACTGAAATGATCTATGCCACGCTACTATATACAGAAAAGTGATTTTTCCTTAATTACAACATTGACAGAAATCTGCTTATTAACTACTGAACCATAGTAACACTTGTTATAATATTTTGATATTATTATACTATAAAAGGAATAATTTTGGGCCCAGTGCAATGGCCTAGCGGCTAAAGTCCTCACCTTGAATGCGCTGGGATCCCATATGGGCACTGGTTCTAGTCCCGGCAGCTCCACTTCCCATCCAGCTCCCTGCTTGTGGCCTGGGAAAGCAGTTGAGAACGGCCCAAAGCCTTGGGACCCTGCACGCAAGTGGGAAACCTGGAGGAAGTTCCTGGTTTCTGACTTTGGATCAGCGCAGCACTGGCCATTGCGGTCACTTGGGGAGTGAATTATCAGACAGAACATCTTCCTCTCTGTATATCTGACTTTGCAACAAAAATAAATCTTAAAAAAAAAAGGAATGACTTCAAATACAACCCTTAAGGTACTTAGTGGTGTTTCACTTTAACTAAATTGGTAACACAGTATCTCATGTATCAGATTTTGTTTGCTTAGCTGCTTGTGGTTTCTGTAGCAATATCCTCTGAATGAAGAAATTACTAACAGAGCTCTTGAATGTAGGAGTGGTGGTTAGCATGCAACATGGCCCCTATTGGACCACGTTTCTTAAATGCTTTCCTTTCCCAATGGGCTAGAGTTAAACCGTGTACAGAGCAAACATAATATGTGCCTTTCAAACCAAATTATATCCTGCAGCTATGTCTCCAGAGTACCTGCTCTTATTTCCTGCTGAATCACCGCCTATAAGAATCAGTGCTATACAGGAGCCCATATGCAAACAGCAGACCAATAGCTACTGAAAAACCAATGCATGTGAGTTACTCTAAGCTAATCTTTCAGTTCTATTTGCAGCTGTCCTTGAGAGTTTGCCTGAAAATTCTTAAACCATCCAGAGAGCCACCTGCTAGCATTTCACACCAGTGCTCTTGGAATGCTGCAAAAAATTAATGTTTTTTAAAGATATTAACCAGGGAAGGGGAAGGGGTCAAGGGAGGTTAGTGCTGTAGCACCAGATAACCTGAGCCATAAAACTGATTCCTGGCAGTCCCGTAGTGTTCTTCTGTCTTCATGAGCATCATCATAAATGAAGTCCAGAAGAGTATAATACTTCACTGAGATGCTCTTCAGAGCTAGTTTTAGCTGTTGGCAATGAAGACTAAAACAAAAGCCTTTTCTATCAGTACCATTACACTCAAGTTAACCACTGCTTTAATATCTGGAATTTTTAAAAAATAAAATAGATTTTCATGACTGAACATGTTCTAAGAATTGGTATTTCCCATAACCGATTTTGATATGTTGAGCTATAGAAGATAAATGGACAGTTTGAACTTTGTCAGATTTACCCAACATTTATAAGGATGTACCATTTTTCAACTTTTATTTCAGAATATCTTTAAATCTATGAAACACAATAAAACAGAAAAATAATGCATTTCTTATATGTCCCATTTACATGGACTCCTGCCGGTAGCATGTTTTGGAAACTGATATATTTGACATAAACTATAACGCATATCAGCTTCACGTATGGTTACCAAACCCTACTAGTATATTTGGCACAATTAATGGACAGTTTCTCTAACTTTTAAAATTTTTATTTTTAATTTTATGGTACAATTGCATAGGGTCTAGGATTTCCCTGCCTCCTCCCCAATTCCCAACCTCTGATTTTTTCTACATTATTACAAGAGTGGCCCCAAAGACCTGAGGTCAGCCTATTCAAAGCCAGGAGCCTGGAGCTTCTTCTGGGTCTTTGATGCAGGTGCAGGGTCCCAAACCTGTAGCCAGCCTGGACTGCTTTCCCAGGCCCCAAGCAGGGAGCTGGATGGGAAGTGGAGCAGCCGGGACACATAATACTATACAAATGGAATCCCAGGGCATGCAAGGTGAGAACCCCAGCCACCAGGCTACTGTGTCAGGCCCAGTTACCCTAATTTTAACAAATAAACTTCCTCCAACAAGATTCTTCCAGTAATCACCATTCCATATTCAAACTGCAAGGGTTTTCATGTTGTAGTTCCTATGTATGAGGGAGAATATGTGGTACTTACTGTTTTGAATTAGATTTAGTTTGCTGAACAGTATGTGCTCCAGTTCTAAACACTGAGTTGCCAAGGACAGGATTTCACTTCAAATGGCTAAGTAGCATTCCTTTGTGTGTGTATTTCACATTTTTTCTCTAGTTATCTGATTATTTACACCTTGATTGAATCAACATCTTGACTATTCTGGAAACCTTTGCTAGAAGCATGATGGAGCAGGTATCACTTCGATAACAGGATCTCACAGCTTTTTGGATAAGAACTCAATAGTAGGAATTCTAAGCTATATTAAATTTCCATTTCCAGCTTTTGAAAGTTTCACTTTATTCGTTATAAATGAAAAAATGACAAAAGGATTGATGGAGGAGAGAGAAGAGCATGCAAGAGGGAGAAGAGCAAGACTACATGTGAAGCTGGGTTAGCCTACTACACCATGGCTAAGCAGTACGCCCATCTTCAGCTATTTTTTAATATATAAATATAAATTTGCTAAGTAGAATAGTTCAATTCATATGTTTGCAAATTTTCTGTCTGCAGGAACTGTGCATTGATGAAAGCAGGGAGTTGTCATCTTCAACCATTGATGTAATGGAGTTTCTCTTTTAGGTGTGCTAAGATTTCTCTAGATAGTTAAAAATAAGGTTTTTTTTTGTCTTGTTGCTGAATTAACACATCTGAGCAGCACATCCTTCCTTCTGTGTTTCTATCATTGATTTGCAGTCAGCCTCATCTTTCAGCAGTGTAGCTACTCACACTCACTTTGACTTGTTGTATGCTGGCTAACTCCTATTCCAAACTTGCCCCTCATTCTTTTTGTGTCTTCACCTGCGATGTGTGTTTTTGGTAGACAAAACACAGCTGCATCTCAGTTTTATCCACTGGGGCAAACTGTATCTTGTGACTGGGGAATTTAATCCACTTACATTCAAAGTTAATAATCATAGGTAAGAATTCCTGTCATTGGACCTGGCACAGTAGCCTAGAGGCTAAAGACCTCACATTGCACGCGCCGGGATCCTGTGTGCACGCCGGATCTAATCCCGGCAGCCCCTGCTTCCCATCCAGCTCCCTGCTTGTGGCCTGGGAAAGCAGTCCAGGATGGCCCAAAGCCTTGGGACGCTGCACCCACGTGGAAGACCTGAAAGAGGCCTCTGGCTCCTGGTTTGGGCTCAGCTCAGCTCTGGCCATTACAGCCACTTGGGGAATCAATCATCGAATGGAAGATCTTCCTCTCTGTATATGATTTTCCAACCAAAAATAAATAAATCTTTTTTTAATTCCTGCCATTTTGCTGATTAGGAAATAAAATTGCTTTTACAAATGTTTCTATCCTACTGTTAGTAAATGAGTTCCTGCAGCTTCATGATGACTGCCTGTAATGTGCTCCCCTCAAGAGTTCTTGTACATGTTACTGGTGATGAACATCTTTCGGATTGTTTGTCTGGGAAATACCTTATTTCCACCTTTACTTTTAATACATTGCTTCACACGAGAGTTTTGTTTTGTGCTTTCAGTATCTTGAATGTATCAACCTAGTCTCTTGTTACCAATAGAGTTAGGGAAATGGGTTTTCTTCATATGTAACTTGATGTTTTCCTTGGAGATTGTCTTGTCTTTGGAGTCTTCCACTAAAAACTCTGCAACCTTTCCCTTCGCCTTCATTTTGATATGGCTTTCGTAAAATCTCCAAAGAATCATTGCTTAAGCTCAAATTATTGTTCTTCTTCCTTTTCAGTTTTATAAACATCTTGAAAAAAATTTAGTTGCTGAATGCATTATTGTTCTCTATATAAAAACTATTACAGATTAATCACTTTACTAGAATTTAACTAAAATTATTTTGAATACTTTCTAACTTAATTTAGTCACTTGGAAATTTGTCATTAGGTTTATGACCATATCGGCATACAGAATAGTTCATATTAGCAGGTGTGATGGCACAATAAGCTAACCATCCACTGTGTGGTGACAGCTGCTCCACTTCCAATCCGACATCATGTGGATTGCCTGGGAAAGCAGTGGTGGAAGTCCCAAGTTCTTGGGACCCTGCACCAATGTAGGAGACCCAGACGAAGCACCTAGCTCCCAGCTCTGGCCTCTGTGGTTATTTGTAGAGTGAACTAGTGAATCAGTCTTTATCTCTCCTCTCTATATAATCTGACTTTCAAATATAAATAAATCTTCCAAATAGTTCATACTAACCCTTATAAAAAATTACAATGAATTTGTTTCACTGATAAAATGATAAGCAAATAAATAGAAACTATACTTTCTCAAGATAGTAAATATTATAAAACTGTAAATGCGATTAAGCCACTGTCTTGATATTGGCATCCATATTGGAGCACCAGTTGATTCTCACTTGCCCTTCTTCCATTCCAACTTTCTGGTGATGCTCCTAGGTAGACAACAGATGGTGCCTCAAGTACTTACGCCCCGTCACCAATATAGCAGAACCGGATGAATCTGTGTGCCTGGCTTGGGGCAAGACGGGTCCTGACCATTGTCATCATTTGGGGATTGTTCCTGGGGTTGAAAAAACTTTACCCTGCTTCTCTTTGCAATATTGCATGCCAAATAAATAACAGCTATTAGGAATAGTTCTAAGCTGTTAACTATTTTTTTTTACTTTTTTTATTAATTATTATGCATTATGTGACATTTTCATAGGCTCTGGGAATCCCCCCACCCCTTCCCACGCCCCTCCCCCCTGGTGGATTCCTCCACCTTGGTGCAGTATTACAGTTCAAATTCAATCAAGATTCTTTCCTTGCAAACATATACCATAGAGTCCAGCTACTTATTGTCATGATGGGTTGAACAGTTTCTTGGGGAGACTATTTCTGGTCCAAAGTTAGAGCTGGTAGAATATTCTCAGACCTCTGCTGTTGGGTTTCATTTAACATATTAATCATGAGTGTCTTTCATAAATCTGTTCCCATTTAGACAAACACCCTGATAGTAGGCTTCCAATGTAACAGTGATGTCGCATTACAATAAACATCTTTAAAATAGTTTCCATTTTCGAATAATTCTGTCATGAGCCAACAAATTTACTGACTTGTTGTAACCCACAGACCATTTTAGGGGTGCTAATTGATCTTTATATAGTTATTTTTTATTATTGTTTTAATTGAAATGTCATATATACAGAGAGGAGGAGAGACAGAGAGGAAGATCTTCTGTCTGTTGATTCCTTCCCCAAGCAGCTACAACAGCCAAGGCTGCGCCAATCTGAAGCCAGGAGCCCAGAGTCTCTCCTGGGTCTCGCATGCAGATGCAGGGTCCTTAGCCACTGGACCATCTTTGACTGCTTTCCCAGGCCATCAGCAGGGAGCTGGATGGGAAGTGGAACAGCCAGGATAAAACCTGTGCCCATGTGGGATCCTGGGTGCACACAAGGCGAGGACTTTAGCCCCTAGGCTACCACACCAGATGCAATATATACTTGTTCTTGCATTTGACATTTTTGCTGTGAAAAAGCACAGAACCCTTACTGAGAACTGATAAGGCAATAGATGCAATTGGGAATTTAATTTTGTAGTTTTGGGATTTGCATTAATTCCCATGTCCTTATTAGTGTGAAATGATGCATTAAAATTGAAATGTGTCTGCCTGCTTTTTAACGTTCCTTTCACCATGTGATGACTTGGTTGGCTTGTTTCGCTCAAGCTATTGATATGTCAACTTGCTTTTGAAAGTTACTTTGTATTCAAGGTATTCAAGGTATTCTTCCATTGAGTACACATTTATAGGCATGAGAGATCTCAATTATTCACCATTTTTTTTCCCCAACTGCCAGTTCTCACACACTGTTGTCTTGGTCTTATTTCTAATTTTTGCTGGTGAACTCCTTCTCAGCCAATGTATCCCTCATCTAAGCTCAAGTTTCTTTCATGAATACCTATATTTGCTTCTTTCAAGCTCTGTAAGGAGCACTCCTCAGTGTTTTACATTTAGTCAACAGAAAAAAAAAAGTCCTTCAATGTTTCCCATGACTTAATTACTGGGATCTGTGCATGTTTCTTTATATTTCAAAGGGAATTCACAGATGGTGATAATGGAAGGACCAGGCATTATGTATATGGCACAAATGCCATATGCCAGGTATTCATAAGAGTTACACAATACCAACAGCGTAAAGAAAGGCAACAAAGTCGTGATGGAAAAGGGAGTAGATGACACAAGGGTTTCAAATATTGTATGACAAGCTTTGAAGCTCTAGAGGAAGGAGAGCACACAGAGCCTCTAGCAGCTGGGGAAGGCAGGTGAAGTGTCTCCCCCTAGAATTTAAAGAAGGAACTTGGCCTTCAAGCAACTAGGATTTGTAAGTTTAAAATTCTGCTGAAAAATAAAATTTCTTCTACTAAATTTTTGGTTATAAAAAAATCGTTCTTTATCATAATAGCAGAAGGAAAAATGTATAAGAATTCACACTCAAGACATCCTGGGATTTTCCGTGGAATTACAATTGGATTGAGATCTCAGGACGAATAAGTGTTCTGGTATTTCTAAGCAGCTCCCAGGTAATACAGATGCTGCTGCTTGTGGACTATACCTCGAATATCAGGGATCAAGGGTACTGTTGCCTTGAGAATATATCAAATAATATTCTCAGGAAGGCTGTAGTGTTTTCAGGGCAAAGATACAGAAATCTTCAATGAAGACAAAATTTATTCTGTCACCTTTCATGTAAATAAGAACCTCACATTGTTAAAGGGTCTCATTAACATCTCTCATTGTGTAGATGCGATGATTTATCCTCTAGAAGGCCTGAAAAGCCACGGCACCAAGCGTATGTTTAGAAAATTTGTATTGGGAAACTTAATCTCACTTTGTGCTTGACTCGCTGGTTTCAGCTTCTCTCCCATTTTCAGCTTTCCCATAAAGTCATTATCTTCTTGCTATGATTATATCATCTTGTTTTTCCTGAAATTTTTTTTTAAGATTTATTTTTATTGCAAATTCAGACAGTAGGAGAGACGGAGAGAAAGATCTTCCGTCCAATGATTCACTCCCCAAGTGACCGCAATGGCCAGTGCTGAGTCAACCCAAAGCCAGGAACTCTTCCAGGTCTCCCACACGGGTGCAGGGTCCCAAGGCTTTGGGCCGTCCTCGACTGCTTTCCCAGGCCACAAGCAGGGAGCTGGATGGGATGTGGTGCTGCCGGGATTAGAACCGGCACCCATATGGCATCCTGGCACATTCAAGGCAAGAACTTTAGTCGCTAGGCCACCACACCAGGCCCTATTTTCCCTGAATTTCTAGTTAACTTCGTATAAAGGGATTTTTTTTTTTTTTTTGCCGAATGTTTAACTCAAATAGCAATCTCCATCAAGGTTAACAAATGGGAAGATTCTCTACATTCTCACTGAATATTTCCCTGAATAATTTCAGTATTTTTTGTCAATTTCTGCTAATACTACCAAGTAACTGGTAATTTGAATGTTTTTGTCTCTAATATTACTATCATTTTGAGAAATCAGTTTTAAAGCAATCAAGTGACATAATGTAAGAAGCAGGATTTTGGAATTTCTATATTTGAACTGAAGAAAGTAATTTGGGGACAATTAAGAAAAACTGCTTTTTCTGTTAAATGTACTCACTAAATTAAATTTTTATAAGGACACTGAGCTATCGAGTTCATACACGTTGGTTTACTTAATCTTCATAACAATTTATGGAAGAAAGATTATTCTAATGTTAGAGATGAAGAAAATTCAGAGAGACTAATTCCAGGGCAGCCTTGATAGAAATGTGAGTAGAAACAACCATATTTAAGAATCTATCCTATAATTTATTAGGTGCCTGCCTGAGCCAAACTAAGAAAAACCCTGTGGGAAGGGGCAAGAGTCATAAGTGAAATGCAGATCCTTCTTACACCAAACTCTATACACTTCTCATTATTCCAGGCTGACTGCTAGGTTAGCCAAAAGGTCCTGATTCAGAATGGATTTTAGGTACTATGCAGAATGTTGCTTAAAGTTTACACAGTGAGATAGACATTTTCATAGAGTGCAAACTCAAAGGCCATGAGAAAAAGTAGTTGTAGAGTATAAGTTGACAACTGCTGTAGATGAACAACTGAATGGATACATAGAGCACATGTAGAAACTAAAATATACCCCTAGATACAACATGGCTGATGATTTGTACACTGTACTGAGTCACCCATTCCTAACAGAGCTCTCACCGCATCCCATTACATCCCACATTGAATTCTTCCAAAAAAATCCACTTTTTCCACTTCATCAACCTTGGATTACTTCATATCTGTAAGACAATCTAATTTAATAAACACAAAACTATTTTTGCGTATTGCATATTAGATCCCTTTTCACATCCAAAAGCATCTTGCTGGCTTGCAGTCTCAGAGAATCTGGGATCATCACTAAATAAAAGCCTTATCTTTCTACATGTACTGGAAGAGCCAACATCTCCAGTCTCCCTCTGCTTGCCTATTGACTTCATTTTTAAGATTTTATCACTTATTTATATTGAAAAGTCAGACATAAAGAGAGGAGGAGAAACAGAAGGGATCTCCTGTCTGCTGACTCACTCCCCAAGTGGCTGCAGTGGTTGGAGCTGCGCTGATCTGAAGCCAGGAGCCAGGAGTTTCTTCCGGGTCTCCTACATGGGTGCAGGGTCCCAAGGCTTTGGGCCATCCTTGACTGCTTTTCCAGGCCACAGACAGGGAGCTAGATGGGAAGTGGAGCTGCCTAGACATGAACTGGTGCCCATATGGGATCTAGGCACAAGCAAAGCAAGGACGTAAGCCACTAGACTACTGTATCTGGCCCACCTGTTGATTTGTTGGGTTTTTTTAATCTCTTATTTTGATAATCTATATAGTTGATTAGGGCATAAATGGTCAAGGGCTACAGAAAAGTGGGTAAGGCCATTGTTTTCCACATTAATATTTTTTCTGTATCTGGGATAAGGGGAGAGATAACGAGAGAAGTCCCACCCAGCCTCCCACCCATCTCACGTGCCCGACGTGGGGCATGCTCCAAGGGTCCTGCTCAAGCAGTTTTTTTTTTTATTGTTAATTATTTTGCATTATGTGACAGTTTCATAGGCTCTGGGAATCCCCTCCTCCCTCCCCCTCCCCTCCCCCCGGTGGATTCCTCCACCTTGATGCAGTATTACAGTTCAAATTCAATCAAGATTCTTTCATTGCAAACATATACCAAGCATAGAGTCCAGCTACTTATTGTCCAGATGGGTTGAACAGTTTCTTGGGGAGACCTTTTCTGGTCTGAAGTTTGAGCTGGCAGAATATCATCACAGTCAATTAAGAGTCCCAATATAACATCAACAGCAATTTGCAATGTTATGGAGTTGACATGGTTTTGAGTAACCAGTGTATTAAAAAGAAAAAAAAAAAAAAAAAAAGGGAAAACAAGTCCTAGCCACAACCTATGATTAGCTCATTGACATTTCAATTTAGTTCATATACAGGACCGGCTGCTCTATACCTTAAAATGGCCATAAGGCACCATTCAGCTGTTTCGTGTCCATTTCATCTTAGTATTTAGCCAGTTGTTGTGTTGAAGTAAAATTTTGCTGATCTTGGCAGATTTTAGGATAATCCAGACTGGCTTGTAACTCTAACAAGATATATGTCAACATTTTAGGTGCAGAACATTTTTTTTCTTTGGGGGGGGGGTGTGCAGGAAAATCCTCAACACCATGGTGAGGAGTAAAACTAATCTTTGTGACCCACCCAGCGAGGCATGAGCCAATCCATGCCAGCTCTTTCCTGTCAGATTTCAAGTTCTACTTTCTGTTGTTTATTTATTTTAGGTTTTTTTTTTTTCAACAGTTCTGAATTGCTGCCAATCTTGCTATAACATGCACGATGAAATCTCTTCAGGATCCACTGGCTGACATAGTCTTCATGGCTGGGGTTCTTAGATCAGTAATTCAGTTGGAGTGATCCCCAAAGAAATTTCATCTGGGGTGATCCCCAAACTTGATTCTTGTTTGTGTTTGCCAGCATAGTGTCTGGCACCATCTGTTGCCTCAACCAGCTTATACATATACTGGTGGTTGCAATTGCTGGGTCAGTTCTGTTTCTAGCTCTTTCTACCACATGAACCGATGGGTGTTGCAGTCCAGCCTGATCCTGTCTACTTCATACTTGGCCCTCACCCAAACCACTGGGAGCTGCAGCCTAGTTGGGGTCACTCCCCATAACCCCCACCAGGCCTGCCCCCTACCCTGGATCCATGTTTGCCAGTATGTACCGCAGACTTGTTCAGTCTGTCCCACATCCCATTTAGCTCTTATACCTGTCCTTGGGCAATGAAGCCTAGTTCAGCCCAACCAATGCTACTATCCAGCCCACACAGATGCTGGTGGGTGCCGTTCTGTCTAACCATGTCTGCCCCAATCCTGGTTTTCATGCTCTCCAGTGGGAGTGGTAACCCAAGAGGGAGGTGCCCACTATTTCTCTCCTGGGCCCAGTCCCAAATCATGCATTCTCCAGGTGGTTCTGCAGTTTAGCCCCCAGTGCCAGCTTTTGCCAGCTGATGCTGCGCCAAAGCCCATCAACCCTTGCCCTCTGATTTATGCTTGCACCAGTAGGAACAGTCAACCTAGCCTGCTACTTTTTCCTGATCTAGATCACATGAAGCCCACAGGTGTTATAACCATGCCTGGCCTGGTCTGCCCCCATCTCAACTCATGCTCTCTAGTGAGTGGCAGTCCAGCAGTGGGTCCCTGCATATTCCCCCTACCAGCTTTGCTCCTTCCCCCACAATTCTCTTGTGTGCTGGTTGGGTGCTGAGGCCTAGTCTGGCATGGCCTGCCTCACCTCGACTTTTGCCAGTTGGTGCTGTAGCCTGGCCTGGCCTGGCCTGGCCAACCTCCAATTCCAGCTAATGCTGGTGAGGGTTAGAGCTTAGCCCAGCAGACACCCAATCCCAGCCATAATGTGTACTGCTATGTGTTGCGACCAAATCTGGCCTGACTTATGCTGTATTCTGGTGCTCGGATTCACCAGCAGGTGATGTGAACTGGTTCAGCATGGTCTGCCCCGACCGGCACCAAATGTGTACTGCTGGGTAGCTTTCTCTGGTCTGATCTGGGCTGCTCCATTTCATGGTTCTTGCACTCACCTGCAGAGATGATGTCCTGCCTGAGGAATTTCCCAAGCTCAACCTTCAGAACCTCTCCCATTGCCAGATCTTGCTCATACCAGTGGGCCCAAGGGCCAGCCCTACTTAGTCCACCTCCTGTCCAGGCAGTTACAGTGGTCTTTTCTGACTGGGTTTCAATCCACTCCAGTTCTTAATGTTGGATGTTTAAGCCCAGCCATAACTCGTCCATACCTAGACACAGCTCACACATGACACAGTAGGGGCAGAGACCTAGCCTAGTCCATCCTACATCTACCTTATTTCTCATGAGCACCAGATAGTTCTGGAGTCTAGCCTGCCTCGTAGCATCCAGCCCACACTTGTGCCAAGGGACACTGCAGCCATATCCAGACCAGAACACAGCCTCCACTCCCGCCCCCACACTGACCAGTGGGAACACCAACCCGGCAAGTGTGTACTCTTATAGCTCTCCAACTGGACTTGTTCCCAATTGGGAACACACATAGATTACACACATGCCAATGGTTGCTCTGACCCAGTTGGAATAGCCCCTCACCTGATTTGACCTTTGCCTTCAATGCTGTGGCCTAGCACCCCTGGCTCATGCAGACCAGTCGGTGTAAGAGCATAGCTCGGCATGACCTGTTCTCCAGCCTGATTACTGTTCTTCCTCATGAGCGAAGGTTTGCTCGGCCCTGCCCGGCCCACCCCACATCCTGTTTTAGGATGCACATTTGGATGCTGCTGCCTTGATCTGTCCAGACTGTTGTCAGTTCCTTTACCTGTAAGTGATAGCAGGTTTCATGGTCACACTTAGCTCAGCCCATCACCACCCCAACTCTTGAGCTAACCTGCTAACACTTGTATTTCTACAGGGTTGGGGTCACACTTCCCCATGAGAATCTACTCCCGGACCTGGTTCTCTAGTATGCTGGTTAGTGTCTTGACCCTGCCAAGTGTGACCCATTCCCTGTTCCACCACTTAGTCAGGTACTGGCACCTAGCCCTGCCAGACAGGCCACCAACCATAGCTGGCATGTGGACTGGTTTGTGACAGTATGTGATACTCTACACTAACAGCCCATCTCAAGATTCCCATGTAGGCCAGTCAATCAGTCTGGTCCAAACAGATCTTATGGACTCTCCCTTCCAAACCACCAGGTCTCAATCCCCACACTTGCCAGCAAATTCCATGACCCTGTCACTGGAAGTCACACAGGATTCATCCCTCCCTTCCATTCACATTGGCCTTATTGATGCATGTCCCTAAGAATCCTAGAGCTCGCCGCCAGGCAGCCAGTAGGCAGAGGCTGGCACCCAATAGACACACTGACTGCCCAAAGACTAGGACTCAGTCACCACGTGGCGGCAGTGACCTTGGCCTGCGTCCCAAGCATTGCAGTCCAGCCTGGCTTGGGCACCTCTCCCCCAACTATACTTTTGTTTGATAACAATTCTTAAGCTTTAAACTCTCAAGGAACAACTGTCCCTTCAAAATTACATCATTCTTGATCTTCTATATTTTGTCTTTCAAAATGGTTTTTTATCTCTATATTTTTACTTAAATTTCAAGAAATTCATCTAATCTGAATTTCCCAACTCAATTTTCTTCCTCTTCTTGAACTTTCTTAATTGACGTATATAATGGAAATTTTCCCATAATTTCTATTAATGTAAATTTCTATTTTGTCTTTGACATCATTTAGCACTTCAAACCTAACATGTCTGGGCTCATCAAGGCTGCTTCAACACCCTTTATTAGAATTACTCATTGTTAGTGTTTCATCCCTTTATTTCCCAGCACTCACACTTTTACTGACTGGATTTCGGTAATCTCTTACACTCATAATTTCAGCTTGTTTCTGAATGTCGATGTACCAGGAACTCACAGCCCCTCTCTGACTCTTTAGCAGGTTTCAGTTATCTTACTACCTAGTGGCCAATTACTGCTTGAAAGCACCTCACGTAAATTCAAACTTGATTTTCTTCTTCTACTTGCTACTGTTTCATATCAGTCAACAGCCCCTTATTCTCTCAACAATTAAATAATCATTGCTTTCTCTTTGCTGTAACTCAACCAAGAGAAAGAAACCTCATTTCATTTGAAATGGAAAACCTAACAAGGAATTACCAACTGCAACCAGGGAGAAAGAAGAACAATGCTAAAAAAAATACCTTGACGGCTTTCCCAGGCCACAAGTAGGGACCTGGATGGGAAGTGGGGCCACCAGGATTAGAATCAG
The DNA here is from genome assembly GCF_030435755.1 of Ochotona princeps. Lineage (NCBI taxonomy): Eukaryota > Metazoa > Chordata > Mammalia > Lagomorpha > Ochotonidae > Ochotona > Ochotona princeps. Next base: position 15,114,154 of record NC_080836.1, read on the forward strand.
CGCCCATATGAGGTTCCAGCACACACAAAGTGAGGACCCTAGCTGCTAAGCTACCGCACTAGGCTTGAGGCATGTTATTTTAAGTAGGTCATGGGCTTCCACATTAATTTGTTTTCCTCTACTATTATGATTCTTTATATTTTCACTATATCAATTAAAATGCATTCTCTGCTGAATGAAGTAAATAACCTAGCTAAATGATAATTGAGTCACTTTCAGATACACTTCAAAACAACTTTTTTCCCCTAAACTCCAATGATATTCATTAAAAAACTTAGTCAACATTCATTGTTCTGCCGTGAGTTCTTTGCACATATTAACTGAAGTTGTCAACTCATGTTGCAAAATAAGGAAGACAAAATCTTTACAGTGTCAACTCGGAGGAACTGCCTTATACTCCTTAGAGTATACGAGTTAACTTGTGTTGCATGATTTCGGCAACGTGTAGTTAGGAATGTTTCAGAAACTAAAATATATTCGACTTAAATTTCCTTTTCGCAGTAACAGTGGGATGAATGTACAGTGCAGGAATAAAATGTAGGTGATAGCGTCAAATTCTACAAAACCATATTTAAGATGCTGAGTTTGCATACTGGCACCTTTGAACCATGCAGGTCACTGGCTAAACCTGAAAATCAAAGCATTAGACTATTGGGATGTGATAGGGGGCAGGACAGAAAATATCCTTAAAATATGTTTCTGAGAGGTAACTGTGTGCTCCGTTTGTGATACTAGACTCCCCTATCAGAGTGCCTAGGATTGAGTCATGCCATCACTTCCAATTCCAACTTCTTCCTAATCATACTCAGGAAGGCAGTGGCTGATGATGAAGTCCTTGATTGGGTCCTTGCCACCATCATGAGAAACCAAGACTGGTTTCTGGGTTTCTGGCTTTGATTGAACCAGCCCCAGACACTTGAAGTATTTGGGGAACTTTCTTTAGTTTTTTTTCCCCTCACTTTCTTGCTATTCAGTATCTCCATGCTTGTGAAACAAAATGGAAAATGAAAAGCATATTTTAAAAATATTTTTGAAAGTTGCCGTCTTTTGCATTACTCCCCACGGCTACAGATGTATTAAAATGATTTTGGTTAGCTCTGTGTAAGCTGTATTAACATAGTACAAGAATGTAATTTCACAGAAATCAAGGACAGGTGGAGTTGCAGTTTCTGTGTTCGAACTTGTCACAGCCCAGTATGCTTGTAAGGGTTTTAGAGGTAATGGAAGTGACTGGGCAAGCATTAAAGGATTTCACATTCCCCACTGATCTCTGGCCAAGAACTGTTACAGGACGTTTTACTGTCTCTGTATCTCATTGCCTAGTGGGAGCTTTTTGTTTGTTTCCCGCTTCTCCATCACACCAACCACAGCTGCCTTTCTCCATTTCTCTTTTTACCCCACCTAACTATCTGGAGCTTTCCTACTGTTCTCTAAGAATAAGATGTTTTCCCACCTTTTAGCAGTCTCTCCTTCTTGGTTAACTTCTGGCACTAGAGGTTTATATTCCAACTTACTTTCCTCTCAAATGCTTCTACCATCACATTTTAAGACTAAGATCAGAAACAAAAGGACTACAGACTATTACCAATGAGTCTGATTATCATTGTTTATTAATAGCTACTGAGAAAAACTATGCTTTAGAAACCTCAAGTAGGCTCAAAAAAAGCAGCTCTGCAGAGCTTGACATGTTTCATGAAATATTAATTGGGCATTTTGTACAAAATGTAATTTACCCTGAAAAGCTGAAAGTGCAAAATGGAGCTGAAGATGAAGTTCCTAAAGGAAACCAGACAGCAAGTATTCTGACCGAAGATTTAAGAAACACGTGTTATTACCAAAGGGTGCAGAATCGTGCTTTCTGACCTGGGTGAACATACGCAGAAAATGCAAGCATTGTAGTAGCCAGAGGTCCACCTGTCAAGAATTCATTTTGATGACAGAAATCTATATGATTTTGCCTTTCAGCTACCTACAACATGTCCTTAAGGAGTTCTTACTTCATGTTCTTAAACATTCTTATTAAGAAGACTCCATTTTTCTACTTTCAACTCCAAGAAAACTGGAGTAGTGCTAAATTTTAGTTCCTAAAATTGATAGGGAGACTAATTCAAGTTGTATTTCCTACAGCCACAACAGACACTCATTCCATTAATAGGAACAAGTCAGGGAATTTACAAGAATTATGTCAGTTCCTGGCAGATATTAGCTACTGATTCAAAGAGCAATGGAGCAATGAGAGAAGATTCAAGAATACCATGTTTAAATTCTCTTTATCAGGAGAGTGCTCACCAAGTCTTAATCACTTAGCCAAACTTGTTCCTTTTCTGATATATCCCAAGGGAAGGAAGGCCAGGAATATTTCAGAACTAGCTGCACCATTCACTATTCTCCTGAGTTCATCTGCCTCAGATTTCTAGAAATTCAATGTTATCAGTAGAGTCAGTCCAATTCGCTTAATTTCTCAGGTCAATCTACCTACTGACACTTTAACCTTGGTCTGTTACAGGATCAAAACAGAGATTTTCTCTAATTATAAAAAGGTTTCCTTTCTATGTTAACAAGCCTATAAAACATCATCATATTGAGTGTCCAGTACCCAAATGGCAACAAGATTCTTCTTCAATAATAGTATCAGCGAGACATTGAATCCATTGTTAAGTCAGTGCACTATTCTTTCTAAAACACGTGCTAAAAGGCAATGACCCTTTAAGTCTTGCTGCAGATACGTAGAAGGTTCTTATCTTTTAGTTAGAAGAAGTATTCTATCTAGCTTACAGATTAAATGTTTATGAAGAAATTGAAAATGTGAAAACTGGCGTATAATACCAACCTATCCAGAAGTAGACAACTAAAAATTTGATACTTCTATTTATAATTTTGGCTGCCACGTCTTTTTCTGTATTTAATACTATTTTGACAGAGCGATGGAGGGGTAAATAGAGAATGGGATGAGAACAGAGAGATAGTGAATGACAGACTCCATCTGCAGACTCAGTCCCCATACGGCTGTTGGCAAAATGAAGACAGGGCACAGAACACCTGGCAGCTCTCCCTTGTAGGTGACAGGAACCCCAATATTTGAGACCTCATGTGCTTCCTGCTAAGCCCATTATCAGGGATTTGGATTAGAAGTGGAGTTGCTGGAGTGGGCACAATGATTTGGCACCCATAAATGTGCCAGTTCAAGTCTCAACTACCCCCACTTCCAATCTAGCTCCCCATGTATGGCCTGGGAAGGCAATAGAGGATGTTTCAAAGCCTTGGGCCACTGCATCCACATGAGATGCTCAGGTTTTGAACTATCCCAATTCTGTCTTTAAGAGCAAACCGGTGGATGCAAGATTTCTTTCTCTGTCCTTCCTTCTAACTCTTCCTTTCCAATAAAAATACATATTTTTAAAAAGCATAAACAAAATGAAAACTATCAACAAGTGGAGTTGCCTGAACTGATAGAGGATCTGAATATCCAGAGTACAAACTTAATGTGGCACAACATCTACTCTTGCCTGTAAGTTTTAGTAAATTAGCTCCTTGCTAAAAATATTTTAGTTGCACATTTTTATATGAAAATGATTAGGAACAAGAAAAGCTCTAAACAATTTCCTAATGCTATGTTTATACTCCTAAGAAAGAAACAAAAGCATGAGATTGCTTCGTGAATTGCACTATTGCTACTAATTATTCCAGCATGTGGAAAAGATACCTGCATCTTATTTTTATCGCAGATTTATTCACAAAAATGAAGTCATGAAAACAATCTAATGTCCATCTACAGATGAATAGATGAAGAAAATGTTGTGTATACACATAATGAAGTATTATTAAACCACACAAACAGAACAAAATCCTGACATTTAAAGAAAAACAAGGGTGGGGATCCCTGATGGGTGGATAGAATGTAGCCACACTGAATTAAGCTGACCTGGCCCGTGGAAAGATAAAAAGGACCACATTTCTAGTAATATGTCTGATATTAATTTTCAGCAGAGCAATGAAAGAACTACCAAGACTCAATGGGACAAGAGAAGACAGTCACTGATTGAGCCAGCCACATGGCAAAGCCAAATACAGGCTGTGAACAAGCATCACCCCACAAGGTAGGGAAAACACAGCAGTATGTCCCACTTCTGGGGCAGCATTAGCTGCAAGGGAATTCCAGTCACCCGCTGACTACTCCTTCAGCTTGGGGAGCTGACTGAGCAAGCCAGGCCTAGCATAGACATGCCGCCTTTGCATCCTGGCCCTCTTCCACTCCTGCAGAGTGCCATATGCAGCAGCAGCAGACAAACCTGGCAGTTCTACTCCTACCAGCATCAGGATTAGCACCACAGGGAGACACCATCAGGAAGAGATTGTGCCAGCCCGTGGCACTGGCAATATCACGCGAGGGAGAATCTTGTAGAGCACAGGAACAATGGGTGAAGCCTGAAGCCCCAGCAGGGTCAGGGTGCCCAGCTAAACCCATGAAGCAAGAATACATTGACTGTATCCCACCTCCCCAGTAAGACCTCCAAGCAAATAACACGGATCAAGTGTCATCCGAACAAAGCGAGTAAGACTTGAACATGTATGTCCCAAGGACTTGATCTGAAGGTAAGCCCACGATCCACACTGAGTTTGAGTCTGGCATGGAGAGCTGGCAGGGGATGGGGCACAGACCTAAACCTGGGTATCAGTGGCCCCTAAACTTCAGCCTCGAAGGTAGCCTCCAGAACAACTCAACTCTTAGCAGCCTCATGGGGCTGAGTGGAACCCCTGTTCCCACATTTCTTGTCACTATGCCCTATAAGCTATGATTGCAGGAGTTCTGTGACTGCACAGTATGGAGATGGAGTTTTGCAGCTTTTTGAAAATCATAGTGTCTGGCTTCAGAGGCTCTGAACTATTTTAGTGCCTAAGGTGGGTTTTGTGTTTACACTGAGGACTGTACAAATCCTTTCTGCAGTTTCTTCAAGTGCACAAGGGGAGGGTGCAGCATTTTCCAAAGGATGAAACTCAAATGTCCAACAGAAGCATGAAAAATGCTCAGGCTCTCTAGCCATCAGGGAAACACACACACACACACAGGCAGGTTTCACCTCACCTCCACTAGAATTTCTATTATCCAAAAATCAAAAAGCAATAGATACTTGCAAGGATTTTGGGGGAAAAGTACCCTAAATCTCTGCTTGTAAGAATATAAAGAAGCACAAATATTATGAGAGATACTATGGAGATTGAGAAAAATTGAAAATAGATCTGTGAATTCACTTCCTGTGAATTTTCCCAAGGAAAATGGTACAGGCATATGAAATCACCATCAGCATTGTCACATTTTTTCAGCTGAATTAATAACAACAATATGTAAGCAACCTGGATGTCTAATGACTGAGTAAAGAAAACATGGCATATGCACTATAGAATGCTACTCCGTCTAAAAGTTAAATCCTGTTTTTGCAATATAATGATTGCAACTGGAAACCATTAGGCTTAATGAAATGATCCAATCCCAAAGTGATAAGTATGACATGTTTTTCTGATTTGTGATTACCAATATACAAAATACGAAAATGAACAATGCAATACATGAGTGAAACTGACATTTTTATATTTGGCTCTTAGTATTTGTTTTTTTAATTTTATGGGAAGAGTTATAGAGAGAAGGACAGAGACAGCGAGATTTTCTAGTACTGGATCATTCCCCAAATAATCAGACCTGACCCAGGACTTCTTATAAATCTCCCACGTACATACAGGCTCCCAAGGACTTTGGCCATTGCATCAGAAGGGAAGCAGCCAGGACTTAAAGATTCCCATATGCCAGGACCAAAACGGAAACAGTCTACTGTCCCATGACACTAACTCCAATTTTTGTAGCCCTTAACTATACTCTTATCGGCTTTTTTCTACTTACTATCTGCTGGATTCTTTATTAGTGGATGGTTATGCTTATGATTACAAAATTCAGTGAGAAGTGTATCATAGCAAAGTGAAAAGAAAAATGAGGAAGGAGGTAGGATGTGGAAGAATAATAGGCAGAAGTTGGAAAGGGTGGAACGGTCACTCTTCTAAATCTGTGCATGTGAGATCCATGACCTTTGTTTACCTTACATGATTTTTAGTTGAAGAAGGAAAAAAAGGTAGAATCCTCCACCAAAACAAAGCCCATCAGCAGGTTGTAGTGAGGTAATTTCGATGTTTACAATCGGGAGACTTTACAAGTTACAGTGCCCAGGACTGGCACTGTGGCACAGGAGCTAGCTCTCTACACTGTGGTGCTGGCATCCCGTAACGGCACTGGTTCATGTCCCAGCTGCTGCACTTCTGATTCAGCGCTTATGGAAAGCAGTGGAGAATGGCCCAAATCCTGGTGATCCTGCACCTATGTGGGTGAACCAAAGTCATGCCTTTCAGATTTGAATCAGCTCAGCTCTGGCTGATGCACCAGTGGATGCAAGACTTCTCTCTGTAACTCTGCCTTTTCAAATAAAAATAAGTATCGCTTTTTAAAAAGAAATTACAGTGCCCTGACATGAACTTCTGGTTCTGTAGGTCACAATGGGGCTCCCAGTGCCAGTGACTTCTCAATGTTCCCTAATTGATGCCAATTGGAATTCAGGGTTGGGGCCACTGAGCTAGCTGTTAGAATGCCCATAAAAGGCAGCAAGTGTGAGAAAGATAATAAACAATGATCTGCTGCAGGAATGGCACCTCACCTGCTCCCAGGCACCAAGGACATCTTGTAAGAGGAGGTATGGTTAGACTGGTCATTCACGAAACATCCAGTCCGCCCAGGACTAGGGAGAGTACCCTGGACACTGGACAGAAGAACAGTTTCTAAGGCATGTGAAGCAGCTCTAACTGGAATGGACAAAGTGTCTCCATCAGGTGACTGCTTTTACTGAAATGTGAGCAGCTTGTTGGGGAATACCTCACTTAGATGGGCCACAGCTTATCTCAGATGCCTCTCCATTTCTTAACTGCACTTGGCTGACGAGTGAACAGACTATGTGAAGAGGCAGAAATAGGGGAAGAACTGAGTTTGAAACCCGGCTTTGCACTGTACAGCCAGTATGGACTGGGAGAGTCCCATGTGTCCTGTCTGGAATTGATTACAGAAGAGGTTAAAACCAAAAACAAACAAACAAAAAAAACCCCACCTGTTTGGCTACTGCACAGCTCAGATGAGCAACAGAACATAAATGGTCTCTACTGACATGCTAAGTTCCATGTCTCCTTTCCTAGCACTGGCTCTCTAGAACCCTTAAGAAATCTGGACCTGTGTGCGGGAAGCCTTGCAGCTGGGGCAGACACTGCAAAGGTGTGAGAAGGACAGTTCCTCTGTTGGCAAGGCTATGAGGGGTTACTGGCTGCAAGGCAAGGCCGCACGGAATGTCTAATCACATCAGTGTTGCCTCACCCCATTGTATGGGTAATCCATCACCTCTATATTTCTCGGAATTCTTTTGAGGGTGTTGCTGCTTTTCTGCAAAAGTGAAATGATTTCTATAACTGATAGAATACCTGAAACTGATTTTATCAGTTATGGTAAAAGGGTCTTGAGCAACTTAAGACAAAGTCAAACAGCTAAAAACACACATTAGTACAATTGAGCCCAGACTGTTCCCAAACTTATTTCCACACCTTTGCCCTGGAACTTAACCTAAAATGCTTAATGTTCTTCCTAAGACATGGCTTGATAATATCTTAGAAACAGATGGTAATCGTGGAGGTACGAAGAGTTTATTTTCCACGTAGCCTTGAACTGCTGCATTACATGTAATGACGCATCTGCACGTAAAGCAGAAAGTACAGGGGCATCTTGCAAAAGGGAGATAAATGTTGTGAGCCCCTAGAGGAAAAATATTTGAAACTTCTACCTTACATTGTCACTAACATTTCAGGAAACAAAACAGTTGAAAAAATAAGTTTTTGAAGGCCCTCCATTTATAGAAAGGCATACACACTCTGATCCTTCCTATGGCCCTTTAATAAAAGAACAACAAGACAAACAATTGAATCAGTACTAGTTGAAGGTGATGGTAGTTAGTGTATGACTGATTATAAGATTTACTAAGAATTCCATGAAATACGCCTTTATAGATCCCTTTCACTTAAAAGCTTTCTTTTTAAATTATGTATTCTTGATTTTGAAGTAATTTTAAACTTTAGTGAAAATTGATTTTGGATATAAGTAAACCACCCGTCACTATGTAACCGCACATGCTGCCAACCGTGGAGTTCCTGGCCTCAGCTGGGTGACTGCAGGTTTGATTAAGTAATGGCTTGCTAAGATTGTTTTCTTTCAAGTAAAATGATCATAATATATATTTTTAGAATTCTTTGTAATCATTCTTTTAACTATGAAGTGAAAATGAAACAATTGGATGTTTGCACAAAAGCTAGTCATGATTTCTGTATAAAGAAGGCAGTTTTTTGAATTATCCATTATGAACACATGAATAATGGTCAGCATCTTCATTCTCACTGATCCACACACCCTTTGTGAGCTCTGCCGTCAACTGGAGCTGGTCTCCGGCACCCGTGCACAGCCCCCACTAGATATTCCCATTCCTAGGGCCATGGGCAGCTCTGCTTACTGTGCCCATGGCTGGCACACCTACCGCCTCTGCTTCCCTGCTCTTCCATATCCACAGGCAACATCTCTACTCTAGATGTCAATCTATTTCAACCCTTTCTGCTGTAACATCAAGTGTCTCAACAAGCCCCACCATTCTGTCTTTGAAATAGGAGGGCATTTCACAAAGTCTATGGAAAATGAATCAGGGAGGTTTATAAACAATTTGAGGCCATGTTACCACATTATGGCACAGCAGGTTGCCTCATTGCCTGTGATGCCATTGTCCCATGTTCACATCCCACCTGCTTGACTCCAGACCCTGCTAATGCGTCAGGAAAGTGGCAGGTGATGGCCCACATGATTGGACCCTGCCACCCACTTAGTCACAGGCTCCTGATTTCACCTTTGCCAAACCCAGACATTGCATCCATGGAAAATAACAAATGGCATGATATGAAAATATTAATTGACCACCATCTGTTATTGGAGCCCATAGCAGATATGTAAAGGCAGATACAACAATCATTGTACCTCAGCTTGACTAGAGGCAAATTAAGGCAAATAGAGGCAACATAAAATCTAAATTTAGGACACATAACAAAAATTTTAAAAATGTTATACTTAGACCCAATGCGATAGCCTAGGGGATAAAGTCCTTGCCTTGCGTGCACCCAGGATCCCATATGGATACCGGTTCTAATCCGAGCATCGCTGCTTCCCATCCAGCTCCCTGCTTGTGGCCTGGGAAAGCAGTCCAGGATGGCCCAAAGCCTTGGGACCCTGCACCTGCATAGGAGACCCAGAAGAGGAGGCTTTTGGCTCCTGGCTTCAGATAAGCTTAGCTCTGGCCTTTGTGGCAATTTGGAGAGTGAACCATCAGATAGAAGTTCTTCCTTTATGTCTCTTTTTGTCTCTGTATATCTGCCTTTCCATTACAAAGGAATAAATCTTTTTAAAACATGTTATAGTTAATGATAAAGGATTAGCTATATTCTCCTATAAGTATCTTACCATTATATCACCTTAACAAGATTTTCTGCCTCATATCAGCTGCTATGAAGTGCAATCTCTTAAAGACATAAATACATCCAGAACTTTTCCTTTAAACATTGAAAATAACATAGTAATATAAAAATTACATATTTGAACTAAAATATCAAAATCAATAAAGTTAAACGGGTTGAATATGTGAGATAATTCAATCCAAAAATACAGGAAAAAATGAAAGTAAAACAATAGTTCTCATGGACCCAATTAAAGAACACCTAAAGATACAATTTATGTAAGGTAAAGAAGCGTTTTATATTACTGATACCCATGCTTACCCATGCTTACCCATACATATGATAAAATAAAAAAATAAGAAAATGGATTTTAGAATGCGAGGATTGAAAAGAAAAAAAAACTAAATTACTTTCAAGTAGAATTTGAAACTTCCTAATGCCTACATAAAACAGTATTTCCACACAAAATGTTTGATAAAGGTAATTGAAGTATCCTGAACATTGTGTAAACCAGACCATTTTGTATCCAAATTTTGTTAAAGCATCAATGAACCCATAAATTTTTAGCAAATTCACCTCATGTTCTAATATGAAAAATATAAATATTTTAAGAAGGAATTATTTCCAATTCATCTTATAATGTTCACATACATACATGTATCAACAGACTCAAAGTATTAACTAAATAATCTAATCTCTCACTGTAAAGTCTTACGTTTCAAGTGACACCATTGACATTTTGCAAGGCGAGAAAAAGGACTAACCATAAATGTCCTTGCGCTCAGCAGATCGGTTGTTCTAATCCAGAAAGAAATGCTCCCCATCTCTCCAGCTCCCATGTCAACCGTACCAGCTGCATCCATACAGTTCCCAACCGCATGGAAGTCACCTTTGCCAATCCATGAAACCTTTGCAATAAACCAATCACAAAGTTCTGAAGGAACACAGGCCTTTCCATGTTCGAGGTCACTACAGAACCTGCCTCTGGAGTACAGGCTGGTTTACGATCACCTAAAGTGTAATCCTGCAAATTGTGAGAATCCTTCATCCCTATACCGATTCCATTGCCCTCTTCTCCATCATCTCCCACTGCCCAGGGTGAAACAAATCCCCATACATTCAGCATTAACATGATAGATTTTTAGAACTAAAATAGAAGTGAATGTGAAATGTGTAAGCACATACAATCAAATGCAATCTAATATCAAAATGACATTATATTCAACGTACACATATTCTAGAAATTCAAGGAAAGCTTAGTATTTAAAAATCCATGAATTATTGAATACCGATAGAGAAATCTCATGAGCACATCATTGGATGCTGATGTTCCTATAATACCATTTAATTTGTGAGAATGAAAAGTAAGCAAGCATAGCAGAATTCATGTTCAAAGCTTCAGTGCGTTTTTTAACGGAGTATCAATTTCACTAACATTAAAATCCATAAACATTCAGATTTCTGCTACAGTTTCTTTACTTCAGCTGTATTTCAGCTATTCCAAAAATATGTATGCTAAAGAAAATTAGGATAAACACTGGAAATTATATCTATATAATATATATACATCTAAATATATACATATAAATAATGTGTTTTGCTAATTATATTTACAGCCTAATAAAATATTCATCAATAGCCCACCTGTTTATAGTTTTATACATATTTATTTTTCCACATAGTGAGTTCAATTCCTCAGTCTAAAGAGAAGTTCTACTTATCAACGTCAATATTAACTGAATGCTGGTTATAGTTTATCTGGCTCCATTTCCATACACTCTGCCTGTGTCTAGAAAATGCCCCACCTTCTCCTTGTTTGAGAAACACTGCAAAACTAAATGGGTAAAGATGGGCCTTCAAAACATTCATGAACATATGTATGATGTAAATAACGTAATTCCATTCTTACGAAAACTTTTAAAATACACTCACATTTATAGATATGTGTAAATCTTAGGACTAACAAGATACAAAAAACTAAAAGGGAATACATGTAACCAATTTGACAGGCGAGAAGTCATTTTCAGGAAAATTATTTTTGTACTGTCTTTAGCCAAGGCAACAGATATTAATAAATATAGAAAAATTAGCTAAAATGCAAATGAAATCTTAAAAATTCCATGCATGTTCTTCGTTAAGTTCAATCATCAACAGAGCCAACTACTTATATTGACAAGAAAAAAATAGAATCAACCAAATTGAAAAATGAAAATAAAATCCACTAACAATAAGCACAGAAGTTTATCAAACATGAAACACAAACACCAATGTGAGATTTTTGCATGTATATGTTTCATTGGTAAACAAGTTTCATAGAAATCATAAAGCACAAATAAGCATAGTTAAAAATGAGATAGTGGATAGCTCAAAACATAGAAACAAAGTATTTAATAATCTGTTTATCTGTGATAACAAACGTTAGAAATTGGACAAAGGGACACATCTCTAATAAAATTTAGATGTTTGTGCAGAAACTGAAGAGGTATTTAGAGTTGAATTCATCAAAATGATTAGCCTCATCATAAGTGAGGCTTTCAGGACGTTTCTACATTGAATAGAGAGTTTATTTTTATAATAAATGAAAGTTTGCTAGAGAATCTCAACCAATTTCCTATGCCCAGAGTAATCCTGAGAGAAACATTAGGGAAATCTAGGAGAAAAATATCTCCCATAGTTACTGATGTTAAAGTAACAAGAAAAAACAATCAACTCTGTAGTTTCTTAAAGAACATGAAAGAACTTCAAAAAAATCAGAATTGTCAAAAGCAGAACAGCAAATGCCTTATTTTACATGTAAAACTTCGTTATAATCTTATAGCAAATTATATGTAATTTACACATAATTGATGCAATTGAATAAATGTAAGTCAGTTACATGAATTGAGGGGAAGATGTATACACTATGAAACTTCAGTGCATATTTAGTATATATCAGGATATTTAAGCTCTATTAATAACTAATGTATGATTATATGTTTAGAAAGATCAACATTATTTTTATCACTCAAGAAGATGAAGCATTTCTATCAATGTTTCCGCTATTGGTGGGGAAGCTGTCTTCGATATGTGAGTGCCTGGATTCAAGTACAATCGCTGTTCTGTGCAATGTCTTGCTAAAACCTAGGAGGCAGTGGAGCTGGCAAATGTGGGTGTTTCTCTGCCACCTCAGGAGACTGGATAAAGAATCTGTTTCTAACTTCCACCAGGGCTGCCCTCCAACCCTGTGGAAACATTAGTGAAGCAGGACAGAGGACCGGAGATCCATGAATTTAGTTTAAAAATAAAGATGGCCAAGATAAAGGAGGAAACTTTGAACAGATATTTATATATTAGAATATTTCAAATGTAGGAAATATTTTATGTGCAAGGTGGAAGATATTTAAAATATTCAGTTGACAATATAAACATATGACGTATCAATAGCAATATGTGATTATATAATTACAACTTTTAATTACATATATAACTATATAATACTATAACATGCTAATATAACTGATATTAACTATACAGTATATATTGATCAAAAGATCCCCTTTATGTGAATGCTATAATACCCAAACATACAGAACATTTGTTATTTGTATTACAATACCCACACATGGAATCTTTTCATTCAAGTTATTGGATAGTGTGGATACAGGATACAGCATTTGATTTTAGAATGTTGAACAACTTAACTAATCTCTCAAATTATAAAAGAATGATGAATACTGGCAAAGCTGTAAACACTAATTTTCCACTTCATTTTTGCCGAAACAGCATTTTCTCTTGAAGGAAAACTCAGCAATACATTTCTAATTGCTAAAAGCTGTTCAGGTCATTTTTCCTAGAAGCTCTACCGTGGAGAAATTCATAGTGAACATATTAACAAATTTGGAAGGACACATGAAAACAGACAAAGCACTGGACTCTTAGCTTATAATAAATATTTGAAATTCAAATAGGAATTAAATCACAAACAATGATTTGATTAACTACATTCGATCTTAAATATCACATGGCACTTAAAAGAAGTTGCATGTTGTGCCAAGTAATAGCACTTCCCCACAAGGTCACGGCTGACCAGGCCAAAGCTACTAAACAGGAAATTCATCTATGCTTTCATATTGATGACAAGGAACCAAGACTTGAGCCATCAGCTGTAGTCCAATAGGGTACGCGTTAAAAGCATGCTGGATCAAGGCATAACTTCCATCCAGACATTGTAACATGTAATGAGGGTACCATAGGCATGACTTAATCTGCTAAAATAGAACATCAATTGCAATAATGCTTTTTGTTTAGGAGTTATTTATATGTAAAGTAGAATTATAATAAGAGAGAGGTGTGTGTGTGTGTGTGTGTGTGTGTGTGTGTGTGTGTGTCTTCAATTCACCAATACACTCCCACCTGACCACAGCAGCTGGGATGGGTCGGGTCAAAACCAGGGCCTTCATGCGAGTCTCCCGCACAGGTGGCAGGAGCTAAGGTCCATCTTCTGCTACCTTACCAGGCACATTAGCAAGCAGCTGGATGACAGCTGAAGCAGCCTGGACTCCAAGAGAGGTCTACAAGGGGTGCTTGTGTTGCAGGGGTGGCTTAACTTGCTGTGCCAATGGACTGGTCCCACAATGGGACCAAATGCCTAATTTGGTGCAAAAGTCTTGTGGAGGCTGTGGCTGTGGCACAGTGGGGAAAGTCAGTCTGCCGGTGGGCTTCTGATCAATTACCTATCCATTTCTCTTAGAAGACAGAAGATGGCCTGAGCCCTTGGACCACTGCCACCATGTGGGAAAAATTGGATGGGCTTCCTGACTCCGGACTTGGGCCTGGTCCAGACCTGGCTACTATGACACATTTGGAGAATAAATCAGTGGATGGAAGATCTTTTTCCCTCTCTGCCTTTCAAATTAATAATATACATGAGTTTAAAATCAATGCAACATGTAAGGGGCAGCTCATTTTTAGATGACGCATGCTTTCCAACACAGATATAGAAAGGAAGTGAGACAGAAGAAAAATAACTGCTGGTACTCATTGGAAGTTTTGCCTGAAGTTGCTGTGCTGATTGAGGAGTCTGAAAACACAATTCTCCTAAATTTTTCCCAAGACAATCCTAAAATCTGATTCTTCAAGCCCCTAACCTAAAATGATACATCTTCCCCATACTTTAAATTACCTTCATATTACTTGCAATTCCTAACAAAATGCAAATGGCATGTGCATATCTGTTGTAGTCTGTTTAGGTACTAATCAGAAGAAAAACACTGCACATGCTCAGTTCAGACTTTTATAACTTGATACAATTGCCTGTCTTTAGGAGAGGACATGGCATAGGTCTTTGATTTACACGGCTGCTATCTCAACATGGACTCTCACAGTGAAAACTTGAAAAAGCAACTCACAGCACTGTCCTTCAACAGTGCCCACAGAGTTCTGCTGCTAAGGCACAGAGAATAGTGCAAGCCCAGAGACATGCATGCTCTCAGTCACAGCAGCCTTCCATTGCAATTACAGTTGATGATCCAGTGCCAAAGATGCAGAGCTGCTCTGATTCTAGGATTGAGCCTTCCTGAGAAACTCAAGACCCATCAAGCACAGGTCCTTTTACCTGATGTGCAACTAGGAGAACAAAATTTGAATTTCATTTGTAGACTCTGTACCTCTGAGTGAGGAATTTAAGCCATCTGGGTTTCATTTTCTTCATCATTAAATTATAAACAATATTTTCTATTTCCTTGGACATTAGAGTGTCTCATTTAAATGTGTAAGTGAATATTTAAGCTTCCCAAACAATAAAAACTTGAAATGTATTATTTGCAATACCAGTAATAATTTTTCTTCATGAAATGCTCACCCATGTTATCACCTAATAATTCCAACTAAATTCCCATTGAAAACTCAGATAGCATAGAAAATAGAGGGGTTTCTCTATCAATTTCCCTTTTTTTTGTAACTGGAGCCAGCTTCCAAAACAATTTAAAACCATTACCTTTAATGTTTGATAAGCTAGATGTATGAGATTTTTTCTTAAGTACAAGGATAAAATTAAAATATACCACTCAGCATTAAAACATTCAAATACCAAATATAACAGAGCATTCAACTCCTATTTACAAGAAAGATTACCGTGGGAAGAATCGCATTACCTTGCCAATTCTTCCACCAACTCCGGGGTAGCCTGCCTAACGCTTTTTTCTCACAGATACTCATCAACCTGAGAAAGATGTATCTCAGAAAGCTGAGTTAGAGAACTAAATTTCATTTTTTTAAATAATTGAAGGAGTAACTTCTTGCCTGTTTAAGCTGAATCATTTGCATTTCAATTGACATTATCCTTTCAAATTTCAGATTTCTCCTTATAGCTGTCACAGGAAAGTGGCTCCTTAACTGAATTCTCTTGTTTTGAAATTTGCTTAGGATTCAAAAGGATACTCTGGCTGCATAGCACTAAAACTGTTTGATTATTTTAGATAGCTGTGAAGAAAAGCCTATGTCTGGAATACACACACTATAGAGCCACAAAGCAAGGACATACGCAGCCATCTCCTATAATCATTGATGTCCCCAACAAACTAGATATGCACATCTGTGAGCCACTGAATTGCACGGCAGTTCTTTCTAGGGAACCAGGTACAGATAAGAGATGTGTCAGTCACAAGCCCATTTTGGTACAGGTCGCATGAGCTGACCAGTGCGAGCTGCCCATGCATTGAGTGCTATCTGTCTAAACTATAGGCAGTGAAAACTGAAAGGCATTTTCAACAGTTTCAGTTCCTAGGTCTTCATTTCACAGATGGAAGAACTAAGCATCAAGAGGTTTAACAACTCAGTCCAGAAATCTAGGCAGAATTAATGGCAGAGAAGTGGCCCAAAACCAGGTCTCCATTTCCCCCTACATACCTACTGCTTTTGGTATGTTTTGAGTGATTAACATCTGACCTATAGCATAAATGTGTGTTAAGGATTCCAGCATCACTAATGGGTAACTGAGCTGCCAGTAGAGGTGGAAAAGAAAGAACAGGAAAAGAAAAAAAGAAAAGGAAATGAATGAAAAGTTATTTTTCTTAGCTTCCTTTATTTTTTCAGCTTTAATTTTTGGTTTCAATCATGTGGTATGATCACCTCTTTTGATGCTGAGCTCCTAAATAAGTCATGGATTTCTAATACTGACTGCTAAAATTACTACTTATATATATTGAATAAAAGTCAAAGAAATCCCTGTGGTTTTTATGCCCAGGTTAGGAAGTATAGCTGAGGGACTTCCATAGATAGTACCTTATATACGCATGTCATGAACGTAACACCAAAGTGATCTGGAGGATAGCAAGAGTGACAGAAATGGGTCTGATAGCAGAATCTGTGGGGCAATGTGGCCTCACCCCTGTGGAACTGTAATCTCTGCTGGCACGCCCAAGAACGGAGGATGGGGTCAGGCCTTGCTGAGGAGTTAAGGGGTGCCCCAGGTGGACTGGGGTTCCCACTGGTGAGAACAAGAAAGTACTTGAGGGTAGCAGGCATGGCTGTATTTGGCTACAGACTGCACCTGTGCGGGTGTGCACTGGCAGAGTGGAGTGTCAGATTGCGCTTGAATCCAGTCCTCCACTGGTACCATTAGAGCCAGGTTGGGTGTAGAACAGGCCAGACTAGGTCTTGACTCTCGCTCAGCTATGTGAAAGCTATGTCTGGGAGCAGACTAGGCATTGCTGGGCTATAACACCCAACAACAAGAACCAGAATGGGTGTGGCTGGTTGATCAAGGCCACTGTTCTTGTCAGGACAGGAGGTAGACAAAGTCAATCTGGACCAACGACCCACTGGTGTGTGCAAGAACTCCCACTGGAATGAGGCGTGATGGAGGAGCTTGGGAAACTTCTTCATTGGGATGCAGTTCCTTCAGGTGAGTGCAAGCAGCAAGGCAAAGAGCAGCCCAGACCATGCTGTGCTACAGTATCTGCAGGCATACATGTGGGTCAGGTCTGAGGACAGACCAGCCTGGGTCAGTTCATAACACCCACCGGCAGATCTGAGAACCAGGGCAAGAGCCAGGGAGAGCCAGATCAGGCTGCAACACCAGCCAGTTCACACTAGGACTGGGACAGCAATCAGGCTGAACTGGGATACGTGGCAGCACCCTCCAACAGAAGCTGTAACAGGAGGAAGGCTAGACTAGGCCAGGCTGCACAGTAAGGCTGGATGCTAAGGTGAGGCAAGTCATGACAGCCTCAGTCCAGCAAGGGTGGGTACAGGAGTCCCAGGAAAGGGAGGTTCTGACAGGGCTTGGTTAGCTTGACTCAGGCCATGGGGTCCACCTGAGTGGTGGGGGATGGGTTCCTGAGCCCTGAGGACAGGGGAACCAGTAGGGTTTGGGTTGCTTGACCCAAATCCTGCGGCCCACCTTCTATGTAGGTGTTGGTTTTGTGAGCACCGGATCTGGTGTGGCTTGGGTCTCCTGGCTTGGTTCCAGGGCCCACCTAATATGTGACTACTGGTTTTGTAAATCCCAGGGGTGGGGGATCCAGTGATGCTTTGGACACCTGGCCCGGGGAACTTGGACTTGACTGCAAGCCATGTCCTACTTAATGAAAAAGGTGGAGCGATGGACAAAAGCTCTGCTGTAAGAGAATATGTCAGCACATTGTGGTGCTGTAGCAGAAGAACAAACTGGAAAACTACTCCAAACAAATGATGACAGCAAAATATCTTGGTGAATGGAGCCAATGGATATTGGGAGAGTGACATCATCCTCAGATTGGTGAAATCAGCAGCATTTCACAATCATCCAAACTACATGCATAGAACCCTTAGAATATGTCCACACAGAGATTCTGGGTTGATATGAGGTAGAGGTTCCTCATCCCTAGGTACCAGGATGTGTGGAAACCCGTGAGTGGTTTACCCCTTTGTTTCTCCCCTTGCCTCAGGAACAATAAGAAATAGAAAATTTGGAAGCAATGAGTTCACCCACATGTCCCTAAACCTCGATCCTTCCCATCCTGATCAACCATGGAATCATTACTAAAAAAAATATTATATTTAAAAAACGAAATTCAGGAGAAGCTTGTAGGAGCATTTCTAAACACAGTCAAGGCAATATTTTATAAACCCACAGCAGGAGTGAAATTGAAGGGGGAAATGGCAGAAACCTTGCCTGAGATCTAGAATCAGACAAGGATGTCCAATGCACCATGATTATGCAGTTCAATTCTGAAAGTCCTAGCTATAACCTTCGGGCAAGAGAAAGAAGTCAAAGAGATGGTATGGAAATGAGAAAGTCAAATGTTCTTCCATTACAGAAGATATGGCCCTAAACCCAGGAGAACGAAAAGACTCCACTAGGAGATAATTAGAACTCGTAAGAACTTACAGCAAAGTTGCAGGGTATAAAATCAATACACAGAGAGAATGAAGATGGCAGGATAGGGTAAGGACACAATAAACAAATGGAGAAACATTAGCCAAGGTGAAGCAGAGAGGTCACATTCAAGGAAATAAGAGGACAGAATGACAGCAGAGGGATATCTGCAGACAGAGACACAGGAAAGCAGCACACAATATAGGAGTTGAAGCAATTTAAGGAATATGTCATACAGGAATGAATGAAATGAAAGCTGACATATCAGACATTAAAAATACTGTGCCAGACCCTGTACTGGCAAGCACACACAAGAATCAGTTCTGGGATCTCCCTAGACAAAGTTTCTCTGGAGATCCCTCCAACTGAACTGCTGGTCTCAGAACCCCAACCATTAAGAGACTATGTCAGACACTGGATTCAGAAGAGATTTCATCGTGCATGTAATGGCAAGATTTGGCAGCAATTCAGAACTGTTGAACTATCAAAACTGCTTCAGTAGAACCCTCAGAGCATGCCCCACGTCGGGGACGTGAGATGGGTGGGAGGCTGCGTAGAACTTTTCTCTTTATCTCTCCCCTCACCCCAGATACAGAAAAAAAATAGTATCAATGTGGAAACAATGGTCTTACCCCCTTTTCTGTAGCCCTTGACCCTTTGTGCCCTAATCAACTATGTAAAGATTATCAAAATAAAGGAATTAAATATAAAAAAGAATACTATGGAGTAAATTGAAAGTACAGTGGAGTCTCCAAAATAGAATGAAGGAAGCAGAAGGAAGAAATCTCAGAATTTAAAGCTATTTGCTGTCACCAGGGGGAAACAAGCTGAAAACAGCTGGTTCAAGCCTAAAAATTTTTCAAGAGTTGATAGACACTATTAAAAGGCCAAATATAAGATTTATGGGAGTCCCAAAAAATGTTCTCTTGACAAAGAAGAGGAATAGCACTCACCAAAATCAAAGGCAGGTGTGAAGAACATCCCAATAAAACAGAAAACTAAATCAATTAACATCCCATTGCTAAAATGACAGGACCAAATTACTACTTATTCATATTAACCTTGAATAAATGGATTAAACTCATCAAGCATCATAGATAAGTAGACTGGACTAAAAACACAAAACCCATCTATTTGTGGCCTACAGGAGACATAACTCACCAACAAAGATTAGTGGAAACCATATCATGGATTTTTTTTTTTTAGTTTCATCTTTTCAAAACTTTCTCATTAAATTCTTCACTGATTCATAGATCATATAGCAGCAGCAGCATTTTAGTCAAGAAGGTTCTTGTTTTTTTTTTCATTTCTTCAACAACACATTAATCATTCACTAGCATGTTATTTAACTTCATGGCATGTAAATTTTATTTTCTTCCTGTTGATTTTGTTTTGTGGCTTTTCATTTATGGGGATGTACAGTAATTGTTTAATGGATACTATCACATTCAGTAGCGTGTTATTTAACTTCATGGCATTTCTATGTTTCTTCCTGTTGTTGATTCTGTTTTGTGCTTTTTCATTTAAGGGGATGTATAGTGATCGTGTAATAGAGACTATCATATCCAGATATGAGGATGCAATGCAATATGCATCTCTACATCCAGATCAAAGATAAAATCCCAATGAAACTTTTAACTGTAACTTGACAATAGGATGTTGGACTCTGCCATTGTCCAGGCCCACTTTATGAAGAACTATACTATAGGACTTTATGAAGAACTATACTATAGTAATAATATAGGGAAAATCAGTGGGAGGATGGGTGGAAAATCCTAGAACCTATGGAACAGTATCATTGAATGATAATAAAGTAAAAAAATAAGCACAAAAAATAGTCTGTTTAGTGTGCCAGCTTCTGCTAGCTGATGCTATGGCTAAGCCCCAACAACCCTCACCCCCTCTATTCCTACTGGTGCAATCTACAATTAATCAGCCCAGCCTGGTTTTTCCCTGATCTGGTCTACATGAGGTGCACAGGTGTTGTAGCCCTGCCTAGTCTGTTCTACCTGCATCCCAGCTAATGCTCTCCAGTGGGAGTAGCTGTCCAGCAAGGGAACCACCCCTTAATCCCCTGCAGGTTCTGCCCCCTCCCTTCCTGGTTCTCACGTGTGCTGGTTGGGTGCTGCGGTCACATCTGGCACAGGCAACCTCACCTTGGCATTCCTAGCCAAGAATGGAAGAAAATAGAAAGCATACTTGGCCTTGCAGTCCATCATGACATGTAGACTTTAATCATAATGGGCTCTGATGTTCATGGTTGTTCCAAGGGTATCAGAATACTGACAATACAAGTTTTTTTGACACAAATTCTGAACCAGAAATGGCCACCAGCCACAACGAAAATACATATATTGAGAGAAATAACACAAGTAACAAAAAAATGTTCACTAGGACACCGAAAATGTAATTTGTTGCTTCAGTTGAGTTATGCAAGTGCAGGGGAGAGACATGTTTCATCATCTATAGGGCCCCAAGCAGCTGTAATTTATCTTTTTTACTTAAATGATTACTTTTCAGCAATTTAAAGGTCTGCTTTTAACATGAAGAATGGTATATCACTCCTGAAAGTGTTTTTTGTGGTCATGTTATTCTTGTTCTTAAAATTATTTCATAACTAATGTGATGTCATTTTTATACTCCTAGAGCAATTCATCAGAAATATAATTATCGACAAAATAGTTTCACAGCACAATGTCAACAGGAGCATTATATTAGTTTGTCCCATTCAGACATCCCCCTCTGTGTCATCCCCCTCCTACTCACTCACTGTGATAAGCACTGAGGGTCACACCATCCCCTGAGCCTGCTGATGCTCTTCTTACTGACTGTGCCTTCTTTCCATTTCTCTGTGGCTTTGCAATTGCTTTGAAGACATCCCACACTTTCTCCATTCTAATCAAACTTATACAACTTATAAAAACCAGTCATGAATTAAGCTAATCCTCTTCAGTGACCTATTAATCAGGTAGATCTTTAGATCATTCTAGCTGACTATGCATCACCCTGAGAATGTGAGTCAGGTATTGCTTCTTCCATTACTCTCTGAGCCTCCAGAGAGTCTCCTTGATGATAGAACATCAGACAGTTCTGAACCACGAATTAGGAGGACTTTGAAAATAATTCAAATAAAGAAAAGGCAAGAAGTCAAGGAGCAAAGGCAACAGATAAAAACATAACTTATTTTGCATCTGATGTAGTACAAGAATAAGAGAACATCTCAAACGTGACATTTGCATAGTTGAATGACAAAGATCACAAAAACTTGACAACATCTCAGTCAAAATGATCTTGACAGGCTCATAGATTTCAGAGTTCATAACTTTAAAGGGAAATACTAACATCAGGCACCTGAGTATGATTTTAAAATCACTAACTTATATTTATGGTAAATACAACCTGTTTTTTATTATGTAAGGAAGTATGTGATAAACAACCATGGAGACTGATAGCATTTCATCATGTTCCCATTGATTATTCTTAGGTTATATTTTAAGTAAATATATCCAGTTCTCTGAATTCCAAGGGGAAATCAGAGGATAGCCTTATAACTAAACTTGTAGTTGAGCTGATATAATGTTGTCCTGAAGAAATATTTTTATTGAAATTTCCAGAGTAATGTAAACAATTGAAAAAGGCTTTATTTCTTGCCTTGCTTGCTCATTTATATTTTGGCAAACCACAGGAAAATAATTTTCCTGAGATTCTCTAACCACATGGATGACAATAAATCTTCCATTGCAATCATCAACAAAAAATTATTGTCATGATTGGAATTAAAGACAATATTGCTGAATATTAGCAAAGAAGAAATTGAGCTATAGGGTCAAAATTCATTTAAAAAATATAAGGGCTGCATCGGAAGTTGAAATAGAAGTTTGGAGGTAATTATTGCATCTAATAATCAGCATTATCGAAGGTGGAAAATTATTTTCAAACAAAAACGTATGTGCACGAAACAGCTGTGACAATTCCATATATGCAACATAAATGTTTCCAAGAACCTACAAATCACCATTCTCCAAATGATAGTTTTCTCTGTATTTTTAGGTTAATATCAAGTGAAGTCAATCTGCTCTTTGGAAGAGCCAAGACCTCAAGCATTTAGTCAAAGCTTTTCTACATTTCAACAAATACTTGCTTTCATATTTCAAAACATGCCAGTATTTTTCAGCCTTCTTAGTACATATTTAAATATTGCCATAAGCTAATTATTACCTTGATTGCTGCTTTCATTTTCTTTTCAGGAATACTGAGCCTTCAAGAGCAGTGATGACCTGTAGGGAAACAGACTTGGCTGGATTGATTTGGTTTAAAAGGAACCTGGATTCTAATGCTTCTATCTGTAAACATTGAATTACTTCAGTCAAAAGGCAAAATTGCAATCAATTTAAGTATCTTCACTGTTTTCTATTAAAAATTGTAGATTCTGGCAGCCCTTAAAATCAGGTCAGAGAATTCTGGGGCTGCAAGGTGATCAGACATTATCTATAGACAGAAAATGAAGTGGCTCCCTACAATCAAAGCTCTGTCCTTTTTAAGTAAGAATATGCCTAAATAAGCTTAGGGTATTTATCAATGCAAATGTTCATTAGCCATGTAAGGACCGGGTCCCGTGGCATCTGCAGACCTAGCATTTGTCATGTATAAGAGGGCAAGAAGCCATTTGTAGGTCAAGATTTGTGACACGGCAGGTTAATCTGCCACATGACATGCTCATGGCCTATAAAACAATGTTGATTCATGTTCAAGACACTCCATTTCTGATCCAGTTCTCTGCTGATGCCACAAAATAAGGTCAGTTTTGATGCAAATAATTGATCTACATTTTACATGAGAAGCCCAGATAAAGTCCCTGGCTCCAAGGCTTGGAAGAGTCAGGGAGGGACTCCATGGTAACAAGATAAACCCATCTCTCTCTCCTCTCTCTCTTGCCCAATCTCCCTCCTCTCTTTCCCTCCACTCTCTAACTCTGTCACTTTGCCTTTAACATAAAGAAATAGGTTCATGTTTACATCATTTGTTTCACAGCAGCTTCCAACATAACACATAGTAAACACGAGTATTTCATTTGAGGCTGCTGCAGTGGCCTAGCAGCTCAAGTCCTCGCCTTGCTCCCACTGGGATCCCATATGGGCCCTGGTTTGTGTCATGGAGTGACATATTCCAGATTCTACAAGAAAGAAAAATTGTCGGCCTAGGATAACATATCCAGCAAAGCTTTGTCTTTGAAAATGAAATAAAATTCTTCCACAGTAAAGAAAAGCTAAAAGAATTTGCCTCTTCCAAACCTGCCCTACAAATGATACTTCAAGATGTTCTCTTGACAGAGAAGAGGAATAGCACCTACCAAAACCAAAGGCAAATGGAAAGAACATCCCAGTAAAATGACAACAGAAGACTAAACCAATGAACAACCCATTCCTAAAATGACAGGACCAAAGTACCATCCATACATATCAAACTCTGAATGTAAATGGCTTAAGCTCAATCAAACGTCCTAGATTAGTAGACTGGATTAAAAAACAAAACCCATCTATTTATTGTCTGGAAGAGACACACTTCCCCAACAAAAATCAGCAGAAACTATATCACAAGGGTTTTGATGTTTTCGGTTAGTTTCATCTCTTCAAAACACTTTCTTCTGATTAAATCATTCAATGACACGTAGATCATATAGTAGCATCATTTTCTTCAAAAAGGTTCTTGATTTTCATTTCTTCAGCTACACATTGGTCATTTAGTAGTGTGTTATTTAACTTCATGGTATTGTTAATTTTTTTTTGTCCCTGATGTTGATTTTGTTTTGTGATTAAGGGGATGTATAGTAGCTGTGTAATGGAGACTGTCATATCTAGTAACATGTCATTCATGGCATTGTAAATTTCTATTTTTCTTTCTATTGTTGGTTTTGTATCATGACTTTTCATTTAAGGGGATGTACAGTAGCTGTGAAATGGAGACGAACATCCAGATGTGAGGATACAGTGTAGTATGCATTTCTACTTCCAGACAAAGATGGACTTACAATGAAACTGTTCACTATATCTTGACAATAGGATGCTGGACTTTCTGCCATTGTTCATGTCTGCAATGATTGACATACGACTGTATGAAGAACCACATTTTAGTAATGATATAGAGGAACTAGGTGGGGGCGGGGAGGGAAGTGGGGAAGGGATAAGGGAAATGCCAGGAGCCTATGGAACTGTATCATAAAATGATAATAAAACGTAAAAAAAACAAAAAATTAAAAAAGAATCTATGTTATAAAAATGCACTTTCAAAACTACTGATATTTTATGAATTCTTGTGTAACCCACTAAGGATGATTTCAGAAAATTTTGAGTGCTTGTTTCTTAACCTTTTATTCTGTGACAGAATAGCATACTACAAGTGATCATAACTAAAAAAAGAAAAGAAACAATTCAATTATATGAATAATTGTCAGAAAAGAGGGAATTATGAAATGGTTATTTATTTAAAATTATGTGCAAAGAATTAAATAACTTGGCATTTGGTCTGAAAGTTCTATTACATTTTTTCAATACAATTTCCTTCTCCATACTAACAAAGTTACTATTGAAAACAGAAAGCTAAAGTTTTGACCAGTTATTTATAATTTTTAACTAGTTTCAATAAAAAAAAGGTTCAGAAACTGCTAATTGAAAAAGAATCACTCAAATATATAGAAAATATCTCTGCATAATCAGTTCCTGGACATTGAAAATCTTTGCCATTGCTTAGACGTAAAAGACTACACCATTCATGAACACTTTTTACTGTAGATACCAATGATGGATTGTATGGAAATGACACAAGAATAATGTTTCATCTCATAGTTATTTTATAGGCAGCCTCTTTCTCTTCCTTCTGTAGATACAATAATTTAACACTTTTGTGGGATGTTCTGACAAAACCCTCAGAAATTCAGGCCTTTCCAGCCTATGTTGCTTGAGCTGCTCTGATCTACATTTGGTCAGGTAACTGAAAAGCAGATTGGAAAAGGATTCCACTGAGCCAAGAGTGTGGTACTTGCTTATTCATCACAGGGTCAGTGAAATGGGGAACATGTTATCATGTGTGTCAATATTACTCGATTGTAAAATAGATATGCCAAGGTTGCTATCAACTGGGGATCTTTCCATTAATCTTTGTCACATTCAAGGAGGGCATCACCAATTGGGACTTCTCTGACAAAGTAATATAGAGAAGACAGCCGCTCCCATTCTTTCATTGAAAAATGGAATTTTAGTCACAGAAACATGTCATAAATATTTAATGTGCCAGTCAGTGTAGCGCACGTGCAGCCCCGGACATCTAAGGGCATCACAGACCTATTATTGATCAATCTCGGATGGCTGAATGCCACTTGTCTCTCTAAGAAATTGGGGGACGCCAACCACTCGGGGGTCGCGTAACTAGTTAGCATGTTGCGTAATTTTTTTTAACATATTGGTTACTCAATACTATGTCAACTAATTCCATAACGTTATAAATTGTTGCTAATGTAATGGCGGGGCTTTTAATTGATCGGGATGATACACTGCCGGCTCTACATTCAGACCAGAGATGGTCTCCCCAAGAAGCTGTTGAACTTATCTGGACAATAAGATGCTGTACTCTATGCCTGGTAAATGCTTGCAATGAAAGAATCTCAACTGAACTTGAACTGTGGCAATGCAGCAAAGTGGAGGAATCCACCCTAGGGGGAAGGTTTGGGGAGGGGAGGGGGAATTTCCAGTACCTATAAAACTGTCACATAATGCAATGTAATTAATAAAAAAAAATTTAATGTGAAAAAATGTCATGAAAGTTTGTAGAATATTGTCAGGATTTGTCATGTCTGGGAAAAAAGGGACAACTGTAAGATAGGAAGTGAAGCATACTCATTTCCATGGCTCTCAGCAGCTTCTGGGATAGCATTCCTGCTGTTATTTATGTAAATGGAATGTCACATGCATGTGAAAGTCCCACTGAGAACTCTAAATTCCCAAAGACAAAGACTCTGCGCTCAAGATAGGACCTGATGATACAAGTGGAAGTCAGTAAAATTCCAATTATGCTTTATATCCACACTAGTTTTTATCTTAAACTTCAGAAAGTTTCCTCCATGCAGTGAAGCTTATATTTCCAAATAACAGAGTAAAACACAAGACAGTAGTAAAGTAAATCTCTAGTTATATTATTGTTTTTATAAATATAGCAAAGGGGCTGAGGCTGAGATCAAATTCCTGAGTTTGGTTTATGACTTGATCTTGCATTCCTCACACCCTCTGATAAATTCCTGGAACCCTATCTGTGCATTTTCTTTTCTTTATCCCTAATAATATATAGAGATACCTAATGGGGTTTTGGGAAATTATTGCTGATAGCAAACATAGATAACCATAAGCATAGACTGTCAAAATGGGCGTCATTTTCCCTCTTACAGGTCAACCTATCAATCGCTGGCTTGGCAGTGGTGATTTGATGTATATTGATGTTAATGTGTGATTGTGGCTGAGATAATATCAGAAATCACTTGAACTAAAGTTAGGAGGCACCGGTCTTTGCATAGTATTTCCTACGATACTTTACTTCTAATAGTGCATTTTATTGGCATTCGATAAATCAAGGAGAATTTTTCTTATTTTAGTGTATGTTCTGCCAAAGCAAGCACAAAATCTCCTACTATTCTAACTAAATGGGTACATTCATAAGTTATATTCTGTTACATATTGATATTGTTGAAGCTTTAATTTTTCTACATGAAGACTCGACACAGTGGCCTAGCAGCTAAGGTCCTCGCCTTGCACATGCCGGGATCCCATATGGGCTCTGGTTCTAATCCCAGCAGCTCCACTTCCCATCCAGCTCTCTGCTTGTGGTCTGGGAAAGCAGTTGAGGATGGCCCAAACCCTTGGGACCCTACCTGTGTGGAAGACCTGGAGGAAGTTCCTGGCTCCTGGCTTTGGATCGGCACAGCTCCGGCCATTGTGGTCACTTGGGGAGTGAATAATTGGACAGAAGATCAGGATTCCTCTCTGTCTCTCCTCTTCTCTGTATTTGTTTCGCAATTTTTCTATATGATATAATTTTATCAAAATGGAACTTTGAGATTAAGCCTATAAAAACCACA
Source organism: Ochotona princeps (assembly GCF_030435755.1). Lineage (NCBI taxonomy): Eukaryota > Metazoa > Chordata > Mammalia > Lagomorpha > Ochotonidae > Ochotona > Ochotona princeps. Next base: position 15,142,176 of record NC_080836.1, read on the forward strand.
GGGCACAACATGCTCTGTTCAAAGTTCTGAGCCTTTAATTCTAGTTTCTGAGCTACAAGGTCTGTCTTGGGATAACAGAAAATGACTATTTAGATTCACATAATTTTCCCCACTTTTTAGGTAACCATCACTTAATTACAATTCCTTACTAAAAGTGTACTTCTTGTTTCTAGTGATAATCATAGAAGATGTTGGAGTTAAAACACTTCAGGAGGAAAACTAAAGGATTGATAAATTGAGTGTCTGAAGGCAGAATAAAATAAGCCGAAGAGGCATGAGAAATTGCAGTAAGGGAGGAGGGGTGTTCCCTTCTCACCTCTGTTTACCACGTGTAACATGCTAGTCATATTCTAAGCATAAGCCGCCCTGGATGGTCAGAGGACTTGGACAGAACTGAACTGGGGAGGCACAGTCTGGTACTGAAGTATCACAAGTTGACCAGGATTTGGTAAAAGCCCCTAGGGACAACTGCTCAGAACCAGGAAGCCCCTGAAAGCATCTCAAACTATATACTCTATGCATAATGCAGGACCTGCAGAAACTGGACAGAAGTTCTCTGAGGCACTCAAAGGATGAGAAAATATGTTGGTAATCTTTTTCCAAAGGACTTAGAACACTGCACCGAAAAGGAACAGAAAAAAGGAGCGAGTTATAGAATTTGGGAAGGAGGGAGGGTGAGGGGGCCAGCCAAGACACCAGCAGGAGTATGTTGCCCTGAGAACTGTACCCTAGCAGCAAGGGCAGCTTAAACTAGAGCAACTTCATTGCAACTGAACATGCAGACTCTGCTGGGGTGAGGTGACTTGCTTATACCCTTGCCATCTGTCAGAATAGGCTGAAATGCCCTCTGGAGGAAGATAACATTATTCAAAGCCAAGAATATCCAATATGCAAGGAAAAATTAATAGACATGCCAACAGAACTGAATGTCCAAAAAGATCAAAAGTCAATAGAAAAAAGACCTATGCCCATTCAAATATCAGTTTTTAAATGTCTATGTCAGTGATTGTTATAGATGCTTGAGAAATTTCAAATGTAAGATTTATATTCTTTGTATTACATTTTGCTTTAAAAGGTTATGAACATTTAAGGTGAAAATGCCTTTAAAATTAAGGCAGTATATTAAATGTAATATTCTTTACCAACATAATTTAATGAGTACTATTTAAGAATACAACTAATGAATGCACACACACACAAACACACCCTGGGACTTCTGAGGAAGAATTTATCTCTGACCATTCAAGTATTGGGGCCCTCCTAGTAATAGGCTGTCAATATTGCATTTACTAAAACTAATTTTAAATTTTAAAATGTCATTTCAACTTACCCTTTCTCGACTCAAAAGTATGTGCAGAAAAAGACATTTTATACGCCTGAGGAGTAGGTCATTGGAACCTTGCAAAGTTCTTTTGAAAGGTGAAAAATCGTTTTACATCTAGGAAATCTAATATTTATTTGCACCAGTGGAATAGTCTGGGGCATAACAATAAAATGTTTTGCTCAAATGGTGTTAAATCAAAAAGAGAAATGGCATACAAATAGGGGAATCTGGTGAACTTTTTATTTAAGGTTGTAGCTTTCACAGCTCTGTCTTCATGCATTATAGATCTTTTCTTTCTTTTGTCAAGTCGGTAACTAATCAATGCCCTAAGTGAATAACTCTTTGTAATTCAGTAAGTCTCACACACCAATGCCCCTCAACAAATATTTTTGCAGACATTTCCCCATTAATCATTGGTTCAAAAAACCATTTTCAATGTGCAACGGCTGCAATGGCCAATGCATCAGATGATTTCCAGTCTACATAATTTTATGACTGGAGCCTTGGGACGCACCTTGTCTCACTCTCCCATTTGATGTATTGGATAGGTTCAATTGATGAGACTCATCTAACATTTTCTTGTGAAATTAATCTTCCCTGACTATTCTCCACTTTTGCCATTTCTTTCCCCTCTTGATCATGGCAGAACTAGTTAAAAAAATCAGCATCCAGGCAGGACACTTTGCCATTCCTCCAGCCTTTCCAGAGGAGTTCTAATGTAAGGAGTTAGGACTAATAAATGACAGGTCCAAAGTGTAATCAATAACAACAACAGTAATAATGGTGATGATGATGATAATGATAATAGAGTGGGGAAGTTCTGCAAAAGTGTAAGATGCTTATTTTAACTCAAAACTGTATATAGGCCAAAGCACAACTTTATATGACTTTCTAATATTACCAGGAGAACAGTAACTAGATGTGATTTCCACTCCCCTGAGTTTCCAGTTCTATCACAGGACAGCGAGAAAGCCTGTTTGAGAAAATGCAAAAAGCCTGTCTCCTCAGAAGTTGCCTAAGATCAAAGTGTCAATCTCCATCATTTCCAGTGTCCAATTTTAAGATGAGAAAGCAAGGAAACTGAGCATTCAGCTTATCTTGAGAATATGAAGAAGCTACCAATTACACCTTTCTGATGGCTTTGTGCTTTGAGCAACCCAGACAAGATTACAAATCCTGGCCCTCTGATGGCTTTTGTCTCTTCATTCTTGATATACTGTTCACCAAAACTGTGCTTAAAAGACTTCACTTCAACCAGATTTTGGAGTCGTTTTGTTTTAAAGGGCCCCCTCCTGACAGCTGTGGCAGAACTTTTCTGACTTCATAAATCTTGCTTGCTTTCCACATTGTCTGAACATGAATCCTTCCACCATGTGAGGCAAGTGCGGAGGTTGCCTCCACCTGTTGCCAACACTACCACAAACAGGTCAAAGGCATTGTTATTGAACCTCCAAACTGGGTCCACTCACCTAATGCACAGAAAGCCAAACACTGACATGACTTTGGGGTGGTGGAAGAAAATCAGTCTATTGCAATGCAAAGGGAACGAGCCAGGTACCTAATGCTGAACACCTAGGTTCCCTGAGTCACTGGGGGTGAAGGTTCTTGTAGAAATAAATTTTGCACCACAGTGCTGCATATGTGCAAGGTTCCTGATTGGTTAGAAAATTTGTCTGGGGTGGTGGGAGGAGGGCTTACATGCATGCAGTTATAGTTCCTCCCGGATTTCCCACAAAGGGCACACCAGTGTGAACGGTTAAGATTTTTACCTTATAGGCTCAGTCTGCTTCTCTCTCAATTTAGTGGGTTCCTTTTGATAAAGGCCATGCAAAGAATGCTTGTGCTATTTTTCAGAACTATCCAAACCACTTGGGCAGAACCCTCAGAACATGCACACACAGGGATTCTGGGTTGATATGAGGTGTTGTTTTCCCATCACTGGATACTGGGGACATTTGGGAAGCTAGCTGTGGCCTCCCACTTTGTCTCTCTACTTCTCCTAAAAACAAGAAATAGCAAATTTGGAAATAATGCTTTCACCAACTTATTCTTAACCCCCTATCCTTCCCACTCTGATCAAGCATGTAATTATAAAAAATAAAAAAGAAAGAAAAGGAAGGAATGAAGAGGGGAGGGGAGGGAAGGGGAAGGGAGGGGAGGGGAGGGTAGGGGAGGGAAGAGGAGGGGAGAGGAGGGGAGAGGAGGGGAGAAGAGGGGAGAGGAGGGGAGAAGAGGGGAGAGGAGGGGAGAGGAGGGGAGAGGAGGGGAGAGGAGGGGAGAGGAGGGGAGAGGAGGGGAGAGGAGGGGAGAAGAGGGGAGAGGAGGGGAGAGGAGGGAGGGGAGGGGAGGGGAGAAGAGGGGAGAAGAGGGGAGAGGAGGGGAGAAGAGGGGAGGGGAGAGGAGGGGAGAGGAGAGAAGAGGAGAGGAGAGAGTGGAGAGAGAGGAGAGAGGGGAGGGGAGGGGAGAGAGGGGAGGGGAGGGGAGAGAGGAGAGGAGAGTAGAGGAGAGAGGAGAGAGGAGAGAGGAGAGAGGAGAGGGGAGGGGAGGGGGAGAGGGGAGAGGAGGGGAGAGGGGCGAGGAGGGGCGAGGAGGGGCGAGGAGGGGCGAGGAGGGGCGAGGAGGGGCGAGGGACGAAGGGCAAAGGGCGAAGGGCAAAGGGCGAAGGGCAAAGGGCGAAGGGCAAAGGGAGAGGAGAGAGGAGAGAGGAGAGAGGATGGAGAGGAGGGGAGGGGAGGGGAGAGGAGAGGAGAGGAGAGAGAAGAGAGGAGAGGAGGGGAGAGGAGGGGAGAGGACAGGAGAGCAGGAAGAAAGAGATAGAGAAAGAGATAGAGAGAAAGAAAAGAAAAGAAAAGAAAAGGAAAGGAAAGGAAAGAAAGGAAGGAAGGAAGGAAGGAAGGAAGGAAGGAAGGAAGGAAGGAAGGAAGGAAGGAAGGAAGGAAGGAGAGAGAAAGAGAAAATTTGTGCTGACAGATAAGGAGACCTAGGGTGGGGGAAATGGACGGGTCTGGGACATTCTTGTACAGTGTAGCGGTTAGGTTTCACATGATTTATACACAATTTCCTACAACACAACCTGTAAGCTCTACACTATATCTTGCACTAAGAACTTTGATAACAATTGATCCTAAAGCTAAAATATTTTTTACCGCTCATCATGTAAGTCAAAGCTGGGAACTTCACAAGGGACAGTTTCTGTGTACAGCTCATGTCTGACAGCTGGAGGTGGTATGCAGGAACAATTAAAAGAGGGTGACATGTGAAAATGCCAAGTCTGTCAGGGGTACATTTTCAAGGTTGTTAATGCAGTCATATCATGTATTTAGGGGCTGCTATGGTGTTGCAACAGTTTCATCTTCCACTTGCAGTGTCAACATCCCATATGGGGGCTGATTCATGTCTCAACAGCTCTACTTCCAATCCAGCTCTCTCCTTTTGAGGAAGGCCCTGTCCCTCGGTCCCCTTTCCCCACATGGAAGACACAGAAGAAGCTCTTGGCTCTCAATTTTGCATCAACTCAGCTCCAGTTATTGTGGGCATTTGGGGAGTGAACCAGTTTATGCAAGACGTCTCTCTTCTTTCTATAAAAAATCTGTCTTTTGAATAAAAATAAATATGCTTAAAAATGGACATTTCTGAGTGCATTTGGGACCTTAACTTTGAAGATGATGGTGGGACATTTCTTAGAGCATTTCCAGCACTCATGTGGGCTACAAGTTAAAATCAAGAGCAAACACTTACCCATATTATAGTTCTTGTAGTCCTAAGTATAAGTTTCTAGGAAGCTAAAAACTCAGGCATCGATTTATCAATTGTCTGAGCTACACTTCTCTTCAGCTTTCTGGTTTTCTTTCCATGTTCATCACCACAGACATCACACTTCTGTAGAAAGGTGTTTCAAAAATTTTGTGAAATATAGGCCTAAAATGACTTTCTGGGCCCAAAGCAGTAGCCAAGTGGCTAAAGTTCTGGCCTTGTATGTGCCAGGATCTCACATGGGTGTTGGTTCATTTCCTGGCTGCTCAACTTCTCCAGCACCCTAATATTGGCCTGGGAAAGCAGTAGAGGATAGCCCAAAGCCTGGGGACCCTGCACCCACATGGGAGACCCAGAAGAAACCCCTGGCTTTGGTTCAGCTCTGGCTGTTGGGGCCAACTTGGGAGTGAGTCAGGAAATAAAAGATCCTTGTCTCTATTAAAGATCTTTCTCTCCATCTCTCCTTCTGTCTGTAAGTCTGCCTTTCCAATAAAAAGAAATAAATCTTTAAAAAGCAGTAAAATATGAATTCTTTGTTGCTAAATTTGAAATCCATGTACATGTTTTTTTGCATACTTCTTTTGACATAATTCAATTCATATATTTAAATCCATCCTTTCTCTTCTCCCCAGCCCCTCTCAGATTAGGTTCTAGGCATGTTTGGTCACCGAGTAGAAAATGCATATTAAAAATACATATCTGTAACTTACTTTATCATCCTCATCTTCTACCCCAACTCACCATTTTGCTCCTTTTCCATAGATTTTATTTATCCAGTAGCATTATTTTTACATACATGACCTAACTTAGGAAGCTAAGCCAATGAATAATGGAAATGAATTAACATGGAATTTTCATTTTCATTCCTTTTCCTTCATTCCCTTCTTTGTTATGAATTAAAACAACTCACTCTTGAATGTGAATGACATTCTATTCTTGGGTGCTAATTTCCAGAAAGTTAAAAAACAAAACGTACTCCCAAGATCCAAGAAGCCCTGCACACCGGTTCTGCACTCTGGAGATGACCAGGTCCCCATGCAAAAGGAGTATCACTGACCACACTGAGCCATAGGAACAGCCCCAATCCCTTACAAGGATGACCATCAACCACAACCAGAAGAGCAAAGGGGGAGTTATATAGCAAAATGCAACTGGAACTAAAGCTAAGGCCAAGTACCAAGCCCACACCCAGAGACAAATCTTAAGTGAAACCTAAAAGTTTTACTGAACAAAAACCATCCTGTAAGAGACAGAAACAACTATTTGTCCAGTTGTGCAACTAACAGTGTCAAAACAAGACACTAATTAGCCGTGCAACAGGATTTCCCCAAATAGCACTAATGCATTGATAGCATGAAGTGAAGAAGGGAATGCAGGCAAAATGTGTGAGAACAGCAAGAAAAAAACAAACATTATAAGGTTACTGAATCAGATGCAACATACATAAAAAGTTCAATGAAATTAGCAAATAAATACATGGCCTGGATGAAAAATTCAGCAAAGAGATAGATATTGAAAAAAATCGCACAAAATATTAAAAATAAAATACTCAGAAAATCAAATAAAACACAGTGGAAAGGCCTAATAAAAATTATATGAAGCAAAAGAAAATGATCTAGAACACAGATCTTTTGGAATATCAGACAAAAGAAAAGTTAGAAGAATGAAAATAGTGGTTGTGATATATGGTCTATTACCCAGTTACAAAAGAAGAGAAATGGATAAAATGCATGGTTTTGAAAAGGTATTCAATGAAATATTGCCTAAATTCCTCTTAGAGAAAGAGATGTCCAAATATACACAGAACCTCAGAAATATTAGTAGAAAAGATCATTTTAATGACACATTATTGTTACATTATTAAAAGTGAAACATATAATACCTGAAAATGTGCTAAGGCAAACTGACAGGTCACTTAAAAGAATTCCCATCATACTGACAGCCGATTGCTCAACAAAACTTCCTCAGAAAAGAGACACAGTCCAAGCTTTTAAACAAAATCCCTGAATTCATCATGCTCTGCACAGGGAGTCTCCCATTCATAAAGGTGGAAAGACCACCTTCCAAGGTAAGTAAATCTTGAGAGCTTATCGCCACTGGTTGGCCTTATGAAGATATTTAAAAATGTATTACACACAGAATCTAGAAAACGAAATCCACGTCATTGAAGAAAACAATGGGAAGGTACAAATCCACTGGTAAAGGAATAAAAGATACTCAAAATAAGCAATAGAAGTTTTGTGTAAAATAGCAGTAGCCACTTAGTACTTATCAATGTTAACTTTATTTTTAAGTAAATTTCCCAATTGAAGCTACCTGTTGACCAAAAACATAAAAAAGTAGGCAGAAAGTTACGCTTAAACCAGACAAGAGTCTTTAAGACACAAACTTTTAGACAAAGATTGTTATGTAATTACCAAAGGGTCCATTCAAAAAGAAGCTGTGACCATTGCCAATGTACATAATCCTAATGCCAGTGCACCCAGTTCTGTAAAACAAAGGACAGTGTATCCCTTTAAGATTTCTGTATTTTTATCGGAAAGGTAGACATACAGAGGAGAGACAGACAGGAAGTTCTTCCATCCGATGATTCACTCCCTAAGTGACTGCAACAGCCAGAGCTGAGCCAATCTGATACCAGGAGCCAAAACATAGCTCCAATACAATTGTGGCAAAGGATCTCTGGCATCAAGATTTTTTTCTAAAGGATTTATTTTTATTGGAAATTCAGATTTACAGAGAGAGAGAAAGCAGGTTCATTCCCCCAAGTGGCCAAGATAACCAGAGCTGAGCCTAACGCCAGGAGCTTTCTCGAGTTCTGCCATGATGGGGCAAGGCTCCAACTCTTAGGGAAATCCTCTATTGCTTTTTCAGTTACAAGCAGGAAGCTGGATGGGAAATAGAGCAGAGAGGACATGATCCAGCACCTTATGGCATCCAGCCATATGGTATTCAAGGTGAAGATCTAGTCATCACACTGGGTCCAGCACCAAGATTTCTACAATGAACATATAAATATAACACATCAAAGAATCAGAGTTGGTATAAACTAGACCAAAGGACCCAGTGAACATTTGCAAAAACTTCCATGGCAGAGCTGCAGAATAGAAATTCTCAGTGCAGGAGAATCAAGATGGCAGAATAGGGTAAGAACACATTTAAACAGATGGAGAAATATTAGCCAATGTGAAGCAGAGAGGGCAAATTCCAGAAAACAAGAGAGCACAGAACAGCAGCAGAAGGGTACCTGGCGACTAACAGACACTGGAAAGCAGCAGACACAATGGTGTGGTGTTGCAGTAACTGATACCCCAGCAGCATTCAGCAAATGGTGATCAGAACCCCACCAGCAGCCAGAAATCCACCAGCAACAAGGTGGGAAGAGACGTTTACTGGAAGCTCAGCAGGTGAACCCAGACAAAGTACTGCTCATCCTGCTGGTCATACCAGGAGTAGAAACAGAGTAGCAGGTCACAGATGGGTGGTGCAGGAACAGGGTGGATTTCACAGCAAAATCCCCCACCCCTAGAGCCAAACTAGGCACCATTTTGTTTCAGGAGGCAAGGGCTTTGGGGCAGGACTGGGCATGCATGGAGCTGGGAGTGAATTCATCTCTGGCTCAGTGAATTGCAATAATGTGCATCCTATAGGTTCCATTCAAGACAGGTCTGGGTAGCCCTCAGACCTGACAGCCAGCAAATCAAGAACTCTAGTAGTGGTGCATCAGGTGCCATTTTGTACACTGTGGCAAAGAATTAACTTTTTTTTAGATTTTTTTTTTTTTTTTGGAAAGGCAGATGTACAGAGAGAAGAGACAGAGAGGAAAATCTTCCGTCCAATGATTCACTCCAAGTGGCCACAATGGCTGGTGCTGTGCTGATCTGAAGCCAGGAGCCAGGAACTTCTTTCCAGGTCTCCCATGCGGGTGCAGGGTTCCAAGGCTCTGGGCCATCCTCGACTGCTTTCCCAGACCACAACCAGGGAGCTGGATGGGAACTGGAGCTGCCAGAATTAGAACCAGAGCCCATATGGGATCCTGGTGCGTTCAAGGTGAGGACCTAAACCACTACGCTATTGTGCCGGGCCCGTGGCACAGAATTTAAACTGCAGGGCACAACACTGAGCTGCGCATGTGCTGAGCTTGTAAAGAACTCACCAAGCTCATTGCATTGCACTGATCCCACGGGAAAATAATATAGACCATGACATCTTACTGGTCAAAATAGGTCTGTTTGGCCCTCAGACCTAACGTCCAACAGGTTCCAACAAGATCAGCACCACCAACAACTTAGCTAATCCTGGGACTTACTCCAAACAGAATTGGGAGAAAGGTTGCAGAGACAATGGTGCAGCCTCAGCATGGTATCACAGGAGGTCGAGAGTAGTGAGCCAGGAGCTGGGGCTGTGGAGACCACTGTGGAAATCCAACATAAGAACTCAGACCTGGAACTCACTGGAGGTTGTGGCACAAGTGGCTATAAGCAAAAAGTTGTGTACCAACTGCAATAAGTAAAATCGCATTATAGACCTGTGGGTGACACAGCTTAGAAACCTGCCCCAAGGGGAAGAATCTGATAACTAGAAGTAAAATGACCAAGAGCAAAAGAAGAGACAGAGGCACAATGAATATTACTGAGGACTCCCCTGCAAAGGAGCAAAACCCTATGCCAACCTCAGAGTTAACTCAGGAAGACACTGATAAAATGGGATACATGGAATTCACAACACTTGTTATAAACCTTCTTATCAACTGCAAGAAGCATGTAAAGTAGGCGTTCAAGTAATTTAAGGAATATGTCACACTGGAAATTAATCAAATGAAAGCTGATATCAGAAATTAAGAACACAGTGGAGCAAATTAAAAGTACAGTGCAGTCTCCAAAATAGAATGAAGGAGGCAGAAGAAAGAATCTCAAAATTACAAGATATTTCCTGTCACCAAGGAAAAACAAAAAGCTGGAAGCAGAGCTGGATCAGACCAAAAAAAGTATTCAAAAATTGAAAGACATTATGAAGAGGCCTAATATTACATTTGCAGGAGTCCCAGAAGGTGCAGAAAGAGAAACTGGGATTAAAGGTGTATTCAATGAAATAATAAGGAAAAAATTCCCTAGAGAAAGAATTGAGAAACAACATGAGGAGGGGCACAGAACTCCCAACAGGCTTGATCAAAAGCGATCTTCACCATGACACATGATACATGATCATCAAGCTCTCTTCAATTGAACATAAGGAAAAGATCCTTAAATGTGCACGTGAAAAAAATCAATAGACAGATAAAGGAATGCCAGTTAAGCTCACAGGAGATCTGTCACAGGAAACTCTACAGCAGAAGAGGATAGAGTGGCTTATTCCAGATTATAAAAGAAATTTGTCGGCCTAGGATAAAGTACCCAGCAAAGCTTTGCTTCATCTTTGAAAATGAAATAAAATTCTTCCACAGTAAAGTTAAAAGAATTTGCCTCTTCCAGAACTGCCCTATAAATGATACTTAAAGATGTTTCTCTTGACAGATAAAAGAAATAACATCCACCAAAACCAAAGGCCAATGCAAAGAACATGCCAGCGAAATAACAGAAGACTAAATCAATGCACAATCCACTGCTAGGGCCCGGCGGTGTGCCCTAGCGGCTAAAGTCCTCGCCTTGAATGCCCTGGGATCCCATATGGGCGCCGGTTCTAATCCCGGCAGCTCCACTTCCCATCCAGCTCCCTGCTTGTGGCCTGGGAAAGCAGTCGAGGATGGCCCAAAGCCTTGGGACCCTGCACCCGTGTGGGAGACCCAGAAGAGGTTCCAGGTTCCCGGCATCGGATTGGCATGCACCAGCCCGTTGCGGCTCACTTGGGGAGTGAATCATCGGACGGAAGATGTTCCTCTGTCTCTCCTCCTCTCTGTATATCCAGCTTTCCAATAATAATAAAATCTTTAAAAAAAAACAACCCACTGCTAAAATAGCAAAGCCAAATTATAACCTATTTGTATTAACCCTGAATGTAAATGGCTTAAACTCATAAATCAAACGTCATAAATTACTAGACTGAATTAAAAAACAAAGCCCCTCTATGTGGTGCCTACAGGAGACACATTTCACCAACAAAAATCAACGAAAACTAACTCATGGATTTTTATTTTTTCTTGGTTTCATCTCTGCAAAACACCTTCATCACTGAATAATTTAATGACTCATACATCACACAGTAGCATCATTTTCTTCAAGAAGGTTCTTGATTTTCTTTTTCATTTCTTCAGCAACACATTAGTCATTCAGTAACATGTTATTTATCTTCATGGTGTTGCTAATTTCTTTTTTCTTCTTCCTGTTGATTCTGCTTTGTGGCTTTTCATTGAAGGGGATGTATAGTAACTGTAATGGGGACTATCATATCCAGATGTGGGGACACAATGCAGTATGCATCTCTACTTCCAGAAAAATATAGACTCCCAGTGAAACTGTTTATCATATCTTCACAATAGGATGCTGGACTCTGCCATTGTTCAGAAGACTGACTGTGAAGAACTATACTATAGTAATGATATATGGAAACTCAGTAAGGGAGGAGGGGATAGGGGAGGGGATAAGGGAAATCCCAGGGCCTATGGAATTGTATCATAACATGACAATAAGTAAAATTTTAAAAATAAAGAAATAAAATAAATTGTCAGTGCATGAAACCTTCACAGCATAGGCTTTATGCTAATTGATTCAATACTGTTCATAATTATTTTAAAGACACAAATTCATATCATGTGTCTCCTCTAAAACGGTAAAGCTAGAAACTGAAAATGTAATTCTAAGGACTCCACAGAAACATGAAAATTGAGGATCATAAGAAATTAAATGAAAAAATTTACAACTAATGAAAACAAGCATAGTTTGATAAAATTTAGAGGCACAGCGAAAATAAAAGTTTTATAGCAGAAACTACTAATCTTAATATAATAATGCACCTGAGAAATGAAGAAAAGCTTGAGACACAAAATTAGAAGGGATAAAAGTTATAGAACAAAATAAATTTTAAAAAATGATGCAGACTATCAATAAAATAGCGAGTTTTGTTGTAGTTTTTTTATTAATATTTTGCATTATGTGACAGTTTCATAGGCTCTGGGAATCCCCCCACCCCTCCCTACGCCCCTCCCCCCTGGTGGATTCCTCCACCTTGATGCAGCATTACAGTTCAAATTCAATCAAGATTCTTTTCTTGCAAACATATACCAAGCATAGAGTCCAGCTACTTATTGTCCAGATGGGTTGAACAGTTTCTTGGGGAGACCATTTCTGGACCGAAATTAGAGCTGGTAGAATATCATCCCAGTCAAGTAAGAGTCCCAATATAACATCAACAGCAATTTGCAATATTATGGAATTGACATGGTTTTGAGTAACCAGTATGTTAAAAAAAAAAAAAAAAGCAAGTCCTAACCACAACCTATGATTAGCTCATTGACATTTCAATTTTAGTTTATATACAGGACCGGCTGCTATATACCTTAAAATGGCTATAAGGTACCATTCAGCTGTCTCGTGTCTATTTCATTTTCGTATTTAGCCATTTGTTGTGTTGAAGTATAATTTTGCTGATCTTGGCAGATTTTAGGATAATCTAGACTGGCTTGTAACTCTAACAAGACATTTGTCGACAATTAAGGTGCAGAACATTTTTTGGGGGGGTGTGTGCAGGAAAATCCTCAACACCATGTTGAGGAGTAACTAATCTTTGTGTCCCACCCAGTGAGGCATGAGCCAATCCACGCCAGCTCTTTCCTTTCAGATTCCAAGCTCTACTTTTTGTTGTTTGTCTATTTATTTTAGCTTTTTTTAGTTTGTATGATTGTTTGTTTGCTGTGAGGGGTTTTCGAAGTGATCCCGATGGTCATTGCGAGGAAGGGTGGGGGTCCAGAGGTGGAGCCAGGCTCGGACCAGAGAAAGCTCTCCTCCCTGGTCCCGAAGGACATTTATTTTTCTTCTCTTTCTGCGGACCGAAAATAGCGAGGTTTTTAAGAAAATAAAATTGGGGCCCGGCGGCGTGGCCTAGCAGCTAAAAGTCCTCGCCTTGAAAGCCCCGGGATCCCAAATGGCCGCCAGTTCTAATCCCGGCAGCTCTACTTCCCATCCAGCTCCCTGCTTGTGGCCTGGGAAAGCAGTCGAGGATGGGCCAAAGCTTTGGGACCCTGCACCCGTGTGGGAGACCCGGAAGAGGTTCCAGGTTCCCGGCATCGGATTGGCGCACCGGCCATTGCAGCTCACTTGGGGAGTGAATCATCGGACGGAAGATCTTCCTCTCTCTCTCTCTCCTCCTCTGTGTATATCTTACTGTAATAAAAATGAATAAATCTTTAAAAAAAAAACAAAATTGATAAGCCCTTGCAAAATTAAGCCCCAAAAAGGCTCAAATCAAGAAAACCAGATATACAGATGTAAACATTACAACTGATACATGGAAATATAAATATCAGGAATAATCATAAATAACTATATGCCAACACATTTTAACATCTAGAAGAAATGCATTGATTTCTAAATTCAAATGATTTACCAAAACAGACAGGAAGACAGTTCCTGGTCTTTTTCAGGTTTTTTATGATTAAACTCAGAAGAGGATCAGAATTGCCAGCTATGGGATGAGTGCACTGAAAAACAATACCTTCATGGCTGTTAAGCAAGGTGCTTACCTAAGACTAAAATTGCAGTTAGTGCATAAAATGCCCGCATGACTCCCTGTTGGATTAAGGGTACTTCCTAGTAGATGGTTGGTAATGGAAAGGCACGTGGTGAGGTACAGTTCAGAGCAGAGCCTAGAAGCTGAGGTAACAATGATATGGACGTGGGGAGCAGATAAACAAAGCCTAGATACTTTTGCATGTATGGAATAGAGAGTAATTACAACATACTTGAATCTCAACCGAATTTTACTTGGATTAACTCAGACTTCCAGTATGTTTACTACCATTGGGGAGGATTTTTTTCATTTCTGATACAAAATATATGTACCAAACACTTAACTAATTATGGGAAATTAGAAACATGTTTCAAAAAATAATCTATTAAAGAGCAGTAGCATACCCTTCCAAATGTCAGAGTTACACAACACGGAAGAACATACCTCCACTGTCACCAGCCCCTTGGGAAACCAAGAGAATAAGAGAATGTATGTGGTATGGGCACTTCAATAGGAACAAAAAGCAGGAAAAAAAAATGCAACAAATTTAATGAAATGTGAATTACGTTTATAATTTCATGAGTAGCATACCAATGCTGATTTTTAAGTTTTGATAATTGTGCTATGTAAAACAGCAAGGGCAACTCAGTGAAGGATATTTGAGAATTCCCTGCACTATCTTCACAATTCTTTAAGTATAAAATATTTGAAAGATGTCCTTGCTTCTATGGGGATATTCATCTATGTGGTCAAATATTTATTGGGTGGCTGGTATATTCTAGACATTTTAGTCGGCACTGAAGAAATATTTCGTGAGCTTTTGCTCTTTTAAATCTATCCACAATAAGCTACAAAAAAGTTAATAAATATCTTGTTATGAATCTTGAATAAAAACTAGAGGAAACCTTCATATGAGACATCACCTTGGAGTAACAGTACTTTACAAGTACATAACCACATAAGCAATCCTAGGGTCAGGACAGAAAGCCTCTCTGAACAAATTAGAATTCTTGAAATATATGGTACACTGATTTGAAACATTAGGGACAAGCTATGGCAAAAAGGTTGGTAAGTTAAGATGTAAGAGAGAAAGAAGTTAGAAGGGCTGTAATTTACCCACAGGACTGAAAACCAATATACATAGCCTTGCTCCATTTGGTTCCTCACTCAGCAACATTACTATGAGGGTCAGAGTCGAAGTCCAAGCAAAGCAATCTCCAGAGGGAAGGGCAAGGCCGATGTCATCCTTGCTTCTTCAGTGAGACAGGGACAAACATGCCTGCCCATAGCCAGGGCTACAGCAGGAACAATCATGGCATCAGTCATTATATACAACACACATGGGAATAAAATGGAAATCACCAAATTGTGATCATATCAAGACCTCACGAATTTAAAGAAATTCATCCATCTCATTTAGAGCCAATGTGTTCTAAATAGTGTAAATGTGTTTTAAATGTGTCTCTTGCGTATCTATTTTGTATCATACATATTTATAATATAAATATTTAATATCCAGATGCCTCATAAATATTCCTTCATGTCACCCTACATATCTAACTCTTCACACTGTTTCTTCACTATTCTATGTTAAACTTCTCTAGAACTGGATAAGCAGGCAGGAAGAGAAAATGAATTTACTGGTAGAGCTACCACACGATACAAAGTGGTTTAAATGCCTTTTTTGGTGCGGCTTGTGGATGAGGTCTTCAAGACTCTTCCCCTGTTATGAGGTATTTACTGTTACTTTTGGTTCCCTGACACAAGTAACACTTCATTCAAGTGACTACTTTTGACAACTTCTTAGCAATAAGACACACAGGCTACTCTACTGGACGATAGTTCAAGGCTGCCACTCTGAAAGTTAAGTAAAGTGTCTTCCAAGACAGGACTCAGATCTCTCTGTCTGGGAACGAGGAGAAAATGAGCAGGTTAGTTCATTGCTTGGGAGATCAGATTGATTCCAGCCTGGTCCTTTTTTACCACTCAATCACAGGCTGTCGCAAGTTAGACACAGGCTCTTGAGTTTGGATACTTCAGGCCAAATTCAAGTGGCTGCAAGAGAGGAAGGAATTCCAATCCTCTCTGTAAGCACAGCAACACTGACTGTATTGATTTAAGATTTATTTTTATTGGAAAGGCGTATTTACAGAGAAAAGGAAGACAGAAGGATTTTTCAGCCATTGCCTGGTTCACTCCCCAGGGGGCAAAAACTATTCCAGCAGAGCTGAGCTGCTCCAAAAACAGCAGCTTTTTTGTGGTCTCCCCCACAGGTGTAGGATCCCAAAGCTGCGGGCCATACTTTGCTGCTTTCCCGGGCCACAAGCAGGCAGCTGGAAAGGACAAGAACCAGTGGCCATATGAGCCAGTGGTCTGTGCATGGTGAGAATTTCACCATTGGGTTACTTTCTCATGGCTAGCATCTCTGCAGGTGCAGCCAATGTTAGATTTAATGAAACTTGCATAGTAATCACTTCGTCTTCCCATCCCTGGTGATGATCCTTTATTAATATATTTAACTGAAGGAAAAAAAGACCACAAGAGGCCAGTGCCGTGGTAATAAATAATATAGGCTTGGCTACCACCTACAGTGCCAGCATCCCAGGTAGGCCCCAGTTCATGTCCTGACTGCTTCACTTCTAATTCAGCTTCCTGCTTATGGCCTCGGAAAAGCAAAGGAGAATGATTCAAGTCCCTGGACCCCATAGGCCCATTGGGAGACCCAGAAGAAGCTCATGACTTCTGTCTTTGGGTATGCCCAGATCACGCCATTGCATCATTTGTGGAGTAAACCAGTGGATGAAAAAGATCTCTCACCCTGTCTCTCCCTTCTGTAAGAGTGCCTTTCAAAAACAAACAAAAAAGTAAAAAGGGTCTGGCACAGTAGCCTAGTGGCTAAGGTCCTCGCCCTGTACATGCTGGGATCTCACATGGCTGCCAGTTCTACTCCATTGGCACAACTCCAGCTGTTGAGGCCACTTAGGAAGTGAAACAGTGGATGGAAGATCTTCCTGTCTCTCCTCTCTTTTATCTGACATTTTAATAAAAATAAATCTTACAAAAGATAAATCTTAGAGATGAACTTTGTTTTAATAGTTTATGTAATATTTTCTTATCAATTATTGCTAGTCTATTCATTGATTAATGCAGCCCTTACGCAAGTGATAGGCATTTGTTTCCCAGGTTGTCTGCTAAATAGGAAAGAATACTCGGGGAAAATATCGTTATTTATATGTGTTCTCTACGTAGCTTATATATTGACATGATTTTTCACATTTTTTCATGTGATTTTTCATGGAACATTATCCAGGACAAGCTCCTGGTGGAAGGGATTCTGTGTCTCCAATAACACAGAACTAGGTGGAAATCAGGCAGTGTAACTGTGCTGAACTGCTTCGCAAGTGTTAAAATCACCGATTAAATTGCAAAGATGACAAACCTTGATGTAACACTTTCCAATGACTTCCCAAGCATTTTATAACATGGTGCAAGTAAATTTTTGCAAGCTAGGCATGGAGAAGTGAACATATCCTTAGGAAAAGCCTATAAAATGACATCTCCCTTGCCCATTTTTTTTCTTCTAAGTGACAGAATACAGAACAATCCATCAGGTTTCCAAATGTTGATCTGATTCAGTCACAGCTAGCTGGGGGGAGGACGGGAGGTGGGAAACTCAACTGAAACTTGCCAATTTAAAGGCACTGGAAAGACCACATAAGTGCGCTTCCCCAGAGGCCAATAGATGAAGAAAAGCATGAAAGTGGCAAACAATAGATGAGGATGCAAGCATTGCCTCAGCTGACACCTGTGGCTGGGTCCACACCGCTTACATACACACATGTGAACACAGAGACACTCACATGATGGTAATTAATCAAAGTCATAATTTGACTTTGCTACTTCTGCATCATGATGCCTTCCTTCCTTCTCTAACCCCAGTAGTGAGCATCCGGTTTGTAAAATTGACTGCATTTCTAGCAAAGCTAGCAGCGAAACAGACAAGACTTAGCTCTCCTCTTATGCTATGACTGAAAAAGAGATGCATTTTAAAAGACACAACTTGGCTGATAATTGTACATTGCTCTGAAAATCAGCAAACAGTACTGAGAGCAGATGAATGCCACCAGTCATTTGGGTTCTGGATCTACAAGTGGCAGGAAGAGTTGAGGGTGTGACTCAGGAATAGTAAGAGCAGTAAGTATTTGCCCACAAAACAAGGCAATCAGTTGGGATCACTGAGTTCAAAATGGGGCATGATAAAGGAATTTCCCTTATACGAATTTTTGGAAGGGCTGAAGATGTGGCAAGAAGTGTTTGACAACTTGATTGCTCTGAACGAGTGGAAGAGACTAAACCTGCCAGTCCAGTCAGTGGCTTAGTCATCACTGTGGAGGACCCCCTAGCAACTGGAGGACCCCCTAGCAACTGGAGGACCTTAAAGGCCGAATGAAAACATCAACAGCAGTTTAAAACTGAGGCATAGATGGAGAAGTAAGACAGGATGTCTTTCCTTAAAACTCAGGGATAGCAAAGTTCTGAGTGACCTTGTAGATTACAACACAACTATTGAACTTGACACCCAAACCGGCAGTAAGTACATCATGTTCCCAGATAAAAGCATTACTACACTAAGACAAATGGCCACAAAGTTTACTCATTACCCAAAAGATTTGTGAATAACTTTTATAAATCAAAGTGTAGAAATAAATACTGAAGATGTGTATTACCCAGTATCACAATCAGCTTCAAATACACATGAGCAGCAATGTAATGAAATGCTCAGATCACCAGAATCCGCATTGTAAGGATCCTCACACATTATTTTATGTAGTTTAGAATCTAAACTTTTATGTCAATTTCACATCCTCTGCTTTATGGACAGAATTTGACAGAGAAGATATCATTTCCATTTTAAGAAAAGCATAGGGAAACAGAATTTGATTCACTGATGACAGGGCTAGGGAACATCTCTGTCAAGCTTAAGTCTTCTCATAGAAGCCTTTTAATGAGGTCTCAGTCAATTCACCAATTTTGACTCCAGTTTTTTTCATTTGGGATTTATCAGAATTCAGGTACCATAAAATACCATATGCAAAGAAATGGGTCCTCGGTAAATGTCACCACCTGTTCTTTGCCCCTCCAATAATATTTTACCTTTTTCTGTTTGTTACTTGATTTCCCTTTATAGATTCACTTAAAATTATGTGCTTCTGGACCCAAGGCCAAACATTATATTTGTTTCCCATGCTACAAGTCATATTTCCGCTACTGTTACTAAGTAACAGCTTGGTTCATTACAACTACCATGTCAAATACGTAAGCAAAGCATTCATGTTGGCATTTTAGGGAAGAAATCTAATGCTCAGTATTCCATGGTGCACTTAGAGGACACTGAGCTGCAGCAGCCAAGTGTCCCAAATCAAAATGAACAATTCCCTACAAATGTGACACTTTCAATGACCTATCCAAATATTTGCTTTATGTATAAACTGTTGCTCTCAGAACTTTATACTCAGTAACTCCTGATGTCAGCTCTAGGTGTGAAGTAAATGCATGAAACTCTTGCTGTTACAGGTGGCATGAAAGCAGGTGAAAAAGGTCTGGAGCCCCACAGTACCTGATTTGGTAGGTTTTTAAAAGGAGCAGTGCCCACAACACACAAGATAATAGAATTGGAATTTGCATGTTGGTAAGTTCCCAGGGGAGGCCGACACTGCCATTCCAGAGTCTGCAACTTTTCAAGCTCCGTTCTAATTTTGCAAAGGTAATTGTGTGTGATCTCAAAACAAAACAGCAGCTTCTTAGGGTAATTTATTAGAAATATAGAACTCCAGACCCTACTGCAGCTCCTGTATGCCACAAATAAGTTCTTACTAAGACTCACATATACAGCAATGAACAGTGTTCATCAACTCGGTCCCATTCTAGGTGCGCATGCACAGCTACTGAGAACAGATCAGAAATTATACACTTGGAACTATACCTAATTTAACTGATCTAGTATACAATGAGGCATTAGGTCAATGAAAAACACTTCAAAGAGGCAAATAACACATAATACATCTAGACTTAAATTACTGCTAATAAGATTAAAAAAAAAAAGAAAATCAATTCAAACATGGTCCTTAAGTAAGGACCATGCGTATGTAAATTTAGCAGGAATTCTAAGCAATTCATGTCTATTTCACGTGAGCATTCTGCAGGACTCAACATATATTCCTAAATTAATTTGAATAATATTTTTATCTATAGTTCCATTTTTAGAGTACCTTATCCAACACATAGAATTTATAAAAATCATTTTAGGCTTTAGATAAAGATAAAGGTACAAATGTTTACGTATAGACATGCAGAGGCAAGTGCATGCTAAAGCAAAGATTATGTACGTAGCAGCCTTCAGAGGGTTCACAACAAACCAAGAACATTGGATTGTACTGTGTGGTGCTTCATGATATATTCCCCACATTGTAGTCATAGGTATGGCTAATATTCGAGTACCTAGAATACTTTCAAAAAACACATTTTCAAGAAAGGTCATGCAGTTAAAGGGAACATTATTTTTGATGTTATTAACATAAGGATAATTAAGGTCATGGTGTTAGGAGTCAGGGATATAAGCAGTTATGGTTCCTGGTCCCAAGGAAAGTAAACATTTAAAAACGTAAACTTGTTTTGTTTTTACATGCACAATTAATGATCTTTTCCTTACATTCAACTGAAGAGAGCTTGATTATCACATATTGTAGTGAAGATTACTTTTGGTCAACCCTGTCGGGAATTCTGAGCCCCTCCTGGATGTTGTTTCCCAATTTTTTCTCCAGATTACCAAAGTTTTTCTTTAACATTTCATTGAATGGGCCCGGCGGCGTGGCCTAGCAGCTGAAGTCCTCGCCCTGAACATGCCGGGATCCCACATGGGCGCCGGTTCTAATCCCGGCAGCTCCACTTCCCATCCAGCTCCCTGCTTGTAGCCTGGGAAAGCAGTCAAGGACGGCCCAAAGCCTTGGGACCCTGCACCTGCCTGGGAGACCTGGAGGAGGTTCCAGGTTCGTGGCTTTGGATCGGCCGTTGCGCTCACTTGGGGAGTGAATCATCAGACAGAAGATCTTCCTCTCTGTCTCTCCTCCTCTATGTATATCCGCCTTTCCAATAATAATAAATCTTTAAAAAAATAAAAAAAAACATTTCATTGAATAATATTTCATATAAATGCAGCTTCTCTTTCTGTATCTTTTGGAACTCCCATACCTCTTATAATTGTCCTTTTAATAGTGCCCCTTAATTCCTGAATACTTTTCCTAGTCTGACTCAGTTCCTTTTCCAGCTTTTGGATTGTCACCATTGTGTCAAGAAATGTCTTCCAATTCTGAGATTCTTTCTTCTGCCTCCTTCATTCTATTATCCAGACTTCCCACTGAATTGGCTCCATTGCGTCCTTCATTTCTAATAATTCAGGTGGATATTGTTTCAGTGTCACACAGCTATTTCCTGTGACATATTCCTCAAATTCCTATAGGTGCTTCTCACTGTTAATAAGCTTTATAACTAGTTTTTTCCAGTTCTTTCTCCCCCATATCCTTGATGTAGTCCTTAATTAACTGAGGTTGAAAATAGCAATGAAATTCACAGATGACCTCTCACAGGAAACTCTACATGTCAGAAGAAAATGGAGCGACACATTCCACATTCTAAAAGCAAAACAATTGTCGGCTCAGAAGAATGTACCCAGCAACACTGTCCTTTGTCTTTGAAAATTAAATAAAATTCTTCCACAGAAAAGTGAAATTCAGAGAATATGCCTTTGCCAGACCTGCCCTAAAAGTGATACTTAAAGATGTTCCCTTCACAGAGAAGTGGAATAGCACCTGTCAAAACCAGAGACAAATGTGAAGAACAGTAACAGAAGACTGAAGCAATGAACAACTCCTTTGCTAAAATGACAGGACCAAATCACCACCTATTCATATTAACCCTGAATGTAAATGGTTTAAACCCATCAGTCAAATGTCATAGATTAGTAGACTGGATTGAAGAAACAAAACCCGTTAATCTTTTGCATGCAAGACAGATATCTCAAAGATAAACAGAAACTATATCTCATGAATTTTGATTTTTTCCCATTTCTTCAAAATAGTTTTTTTTCCCTATTAAATTCTTCACTGACTCCTAGGTCACACAGTGCATCATTTTCTTTAAGCAAGTTCTGGATTTTTTCAGTTCAGCAACCCATTAGCATTCAGCAGCATGTTATTTAACTTCATGGTGTTGTAAACTTCTACTTTCCTTAATGTTGACATTTTTTGTGGTTTTTCATTTAAGGGGATGTATACTAACTATATAATGGAGACTATCATATCCAGATGTGAGGCTACAATGCAGAATGCATCTCTACTTCCAGACCAAAAATGAAGCCCCAATGAAACTTAACTGTATTTTGACAATAGGATGCTGGACTCTCTGCTATTGTCCATGCTTGTAACGATGGACATATGATTGCTTATGAAGAACTATACTATAGTATTATAAGGGAAATCCGAGTTGGGGGTGGGACTTGGGGAGGAACAAGGAAAATCCCAGAGCCTGTGGAGCTATTTCATAAAATAATAATATTAAAATGAAAAAAAAACATGTAAAATTGTGCTTCTCAGGATTTCTTACCCTTCCAGGAGCCCATTTCCCTCTTGATGGAGACCAAAGGGGCAGAATCCATCCCCATCTCCCCCATCTCGTAGAGTTGTTGTAATAACAAGAGCACTGAGACATGGCCCAAGCTAATCTCATCTCTGGGTCCCTGTGAAAGGGATGGCACCTTAGTTTAACTCAGCAGCAAAGAGGAAGCCACCAGTATCATCCTTTTGTTCCAGGTGAGATGATCAACAATGATGCCCCTTGCACATTTTTGTTTTTCTTTTAACCCTTTGGGTGACTCACATGAACTCCCTTCTCATGGTGCATAAAAGATACCATTCTCACCACCTCCCTGGGACTTTTTGCTTCCTTGGAGACCCCACCTGTCACTTGCAGGAGATTCCTCCCATTCTTAGATTTCCTTGGGTCTTTCCTCCCTGGGAGCCCCCGCCCGTCACTAGGGCAGGATCCCTCTTTCTTCCTTAACTACATATATCTTGCTTTGCTAACTAGAGTTCTGCACATGAAACTTCTTTTGTGTGTGACAAAAAGGTTGCCACCACATTTCACATTGAATTACCCGCAACAATGGTCCCTGGTGAAATTTTCCTTTGAAAATATAAAATCTTGCTCCTCCCCTATTTCTACCTCCTTTTCAAAAGAGGTGTTCCTCCGGCTGCAGCGGGGCTATTCGGCAGTCATAAGAATCTAAAGTCTACCTCAAGTTCCAGTTTTGTCACAGAATATAGGGAAAAGTGCCAGGAAGTTCCACTGATGGAATGAAAAGGGCCTTCCCAGAAAACTGCCTGTGAGCAGGTCAAAGTGTCAACCTCCAGTCCTGAGATTTCATCACAAGGAAGCAAAGAGATGGTGCCTGAGCTGTCAGCTTCTCATGAGAATGGAAGAGGGGCTGTCTTCATACCCCTCTGATGCCCTTTTGTTCTGAGCCACTGGACAGGATTTGAATTCTAACCTGTGACTATCAATTGCTATTACTGGGCCTTCACCTGTGGCACTGGCATCCTGCTACTCCACTTCAGATCCAGCTCCCTGCTCCTGGCCTGGGGAAGCCTCAGAGAACAGCTCAGATCCTTAGGCCACGCATCCAATGGAGACCTGGAGGAAGCTCTTTGCTCCCAGCTTTGGACCAGCCCAGCAGATACTGTGGCTTTTGGGAGGAGTTAACTTGCAGGTGGAAGATCTTTCTGTTTCTGTCCTTTTTTCTCTGTAGCTCTACATTTCAAATAAAAACAAGTCAACTTTTTTATGTGCTTAAGAAACATCAGCTTCATGATTTTCTTGGGTGATGTTTCCTTGAAAATCTTCCTTCTGCTCACGGGGAAATGGCTGATAATCTTCTACATTGTTGGGAGACACCTCAGTGGCAGTATGATAGACTTGTGAAAATTCACGAAAGACACCCATTGTAGGACTGGAGGGGAGAATAGCGGGGAGGGGAGAACAGCGGGGAGGGGAGAACAGCGGGGAGGGGAGAACAGCGGGGAGGGGAGAACAGTGGGCAGGGGCGGAAAGAAACATGAGGAGGGAGAACGGAGACCACAGTGCCTATTAAACTGTGCCATAAAATAATAAAGAAAACCTTCCTTTTGATCCTACACAGGTTTCCACCTTTGACCTTTGGTTGCCCTTCAAAGGGAGAAGATGCTCTTGGAAAGTTAAGAAATGGGGAGAAGCACAGTTTTATATTTAAAAAGTAATTTCACCAGGGACCAGAGACCCAAACTGACTTCTATCCTGTTGGACTCATTACACTTGCGCTTCTCAAGCTGGATAACCATTCAGTTACAGCAACTTTGTCTCTGGTCACTATAGAGGTAGTCACTAGCTTTGGTCCCAATGGCCTCCAGGATTAGGGTAATCACAGCCATTTGGAAAAGGACAATATGAAGTCCCCAGCACCATTCTCCACCCATTCAATAGGGCTCTGACTCAACACTGAGCCAATATCCCTCTTCATAGCCGTAGGACCTCGTTCCCTCATGCATCCATGGATCTGACCTCAGGGATTCTTTATTCATGAACCTTTGAACAAAGCACAAAGGTTTCCCACTGTGTAGTCGCCTGGTGTTTTATGAACTTTCATTCTGGGAAATAAAAATTCAGAAGTACTTCAAATAAAGATGACCACTGGGATAGAAAATGGAAACGGGACATGTCAATAGGCACTCAAAGGGAGAAAAAGGTCAGAATAGCATGGGCACCAGAGAACACAGAATTAGGCATCTGTAAGGGAAGGCAACACGGGAATTGACGTAATGTAAGCAAAAGTTACAATGCCAGAAATAAGATGCACGCTTTGTGTTGGGATTTAATGTGACATTCCTGCACCAGTGTGAGATGCAGATCATTTCCCTTTTTCACCACTGGAAGGAAGCCAAGCACAAAGTGAAGAGCAGATCAGAGCCAATCAACAGGAAGACAACACTCCTGTGACTTTGTTTCTTGCCATGTTTTCGCACCATGTAAAGATTTTTTAGTGCTTGTGCCCGATTCCAAATGACTGGCCACGTTTGCAGGATCCCATTAGTTTTAACGTCGCTTCAGAGAGAATGGAACTTACAACACAAACCTTCATCCACATGACTTAGAAGATGGCACTGCCATTGACCATAAAAGTTTCATCACATTCGCTACACGATTATAGTGCTAATTGTGAGGAGTGTCTCCAAAAATCAGCCCCAGAAATTTAGAAGACCCTGCCATTTTACACTTCATGCCATTTCAATTCCCTTGGGTCTGGACTTCCTTAAGATGTGCTGTTTCACACCAGTTGCTTTCCACCCTTTATATTCTAAGATTGTCCTTCACCAATCCACTTTAGCTCTAAGATCCTACATCCACCAAACTCCTGTTGGATCCTATCCTCACCAATCCCCCCCTGCTCCTGCCCAAGCTCTCTTACCTAATGGCCCCATCCACCAATCCATGAGAGCCATGACATCTACCAATCCCTGTAGCCCCTTTTCCTCAGGCCCACCACCTTTCCCTATAGAAAGCACACTCGCTTGGTCTCTCTGCGTTTGCTCCCGACCTCACAGTCACCTTCCATGCTACAAAAAAGATGTCCTGTATGACTTGCAGAGTCTGGTGTTTCAGGTTTTTTGCAACAGGGTGAAAGGGGCTAACACTGAAAAGAGCTAACATTAATGATCACACTGTCCCTGTTAAAATCACAATCTCTAAGACTTCTGCTGACTCTAGTTTAAAAGAATTTTATTTCCTTTAAAGTGATCAAGTCATTAGGATTTAAGATTGGAATGTTGGATTCTATCCTGTAATAAAGTGCAACACATAAGAAGTAGAGATTAAAAAATACACACTGCAGGAGCTGGTGCAGTGGTGCTATAAGCTGATTCTCTATTGCAACTACCAGCATCTCCTGTGGGTTCCAATTTGTGTCCCTGCTGCTTCCCTTCCCCTCCAGGCCTCTGCTGACCCAGGAAAGCAGATGGACCAGTCCTTGGGATGATGCACTCACAAGGTAGATCCAGAAGAATCTCCTTTCTCCTGGCTTGGGATTAGCTGAGTTTCAGCTGTTGTAGTGTGGTGAGGTAGCAGCTAGTTCAGGGTCATGAGCTTGGAAGCCACCCCCCTCCCCACCACCTAGGTATTTCCTCCTACCTCCCTGTGACTCACCTATGTACGTGACAGGGGCAGTGTTGCACTGTTGTGTAACTATTCCCCTCACAGGCCCCTACAAAGGCTCAGGATAGGGAGGGGCTCACTCCAGGTCCTGTGCTTCGGTTGCTCTGGCACTCTGACTCTGCTTCTCCAGTACCTCGGAGGACAGGTAGCCCCTGAGCATGGCCCCTGTGTGTGTATTCCTCACCCTTTGTTCACTGCTTGGGTGGGGCAGTGAAGATAACAATGCGAAGATGCTTTGTATTTCTAATTTGTGTACTATCGGGAGTTCCAGGAGAGGAGAGGTCCAGTAGTAGTGGAATGTGGGCAGAGAAGCCAGGGAAAGGTGAATGTCTGCAGCTTTGTAAGCCCAGGTTATGGCATGTCCCTTAGGGTATTGTTGGGGAAACTGGGACATAGGTCTTCAGCTTAATGGATGGACTTTAGGGTAATGATCACTTGTTCCTCTTGGGGATACAATTGATTGGCTTGCCATACAGACTTTTGATTTGCTATTTCTAGTGGGCCCTGTTAGGACCAAGCTTGGTTTATCAACACTCCTTAATAAACCACAGAAATGGGCCCAGCGGCATGGCCTAGCAGCTAAAGTCCTTGCCTTGAACACCCCGGGATCCAATATGGGTGCCGGTTCTAATCCCGGCAGCTCCACTTCCCGTCCAGCTCCCTGATTGTGGCCTGGGAAAGCAGTTGAGGACAGCCCAAAGCCTTGGGACCCTGCACCCATGTGGGAGACCTGGAGGAAGTTTCTGGATCCTGGCTTCAGATCAGCATAGCATCGGCCACTGCGCTCACTTGGGGAGTAAATCATCGGATGGAAGATCTTCCTCTCTGTCTCTGCTCCTCTCTGTATATCTGACTTTGTAATAAAAATTAAAAAATCAATCTTTAAAAAAAATAAACCATAGAAATGTCTGGTGTGATCTCACCTATGGAAGGACAATCTTTGCCTCTTTCCCTCTGCTGTCTATGCATCTTTCCAAGAAAAAAAAGTTTTGCTACATCATAGTCTCAGAATTTGTTAATCTCCTTGTACGCTCTTACAATTCTTTCCTAAATACTCAGTTCCAGCTGAGAGATTTCTCAATGCTCATAATGTGTGAGGAGTCCGATGGGATAGCAAGCAGTTACTTTTTAACTGGTGAAGTTACTTTTTAACTGGTGAAGTTACTTTTTAAAAACATAAAATCACATTTCTCCACATTTCCTATCTTTCCCAGAGAACATTCTTCCAAGAGCACATTCCTCCCTCAAAGGAGATCAAAGGGCAGGATGAACATATTAATTCCCCATCTTATTTTTGGCATGACAAAAGCAAGGAGCCATGGCCCATCTAATCTCATCTGAGTCACTCTCAATGAGCCCGTGTCTGAGAAGTCAGTTTACCGTCAGGATGAGAGCAAGAAGCTACCAGCCTCGCTCTTGGATTCTGGACCAGGTGCTAGATTGCTGCCCAAGGACTGGGCCATCCTCTGCCCTCCTAGGCTACAAGCATAGAGCTGGTTGGGAAGTAGAGCAGCCAGGACCTGAACCAGTGCTCATTTGGTATGCTGGAGCTTGCAGGCAGAGGATTAACCAATTAAGCCTTTGTGTCAGCCCTGGATTAGTGTCCTATGATATGAATCTATCTTACTAAGTTATAATATTTATAAATGCAACTATGTTGGACACATACACAAAAAAACCTACAAACAGATATAAACCGCCACCCAACAAGCACAAATTTTGAAATATTAAGAAGCCATCACCTTAGGAGTCCTCTATATTTGTGAATGGTGAGATAAATGAGCCGTTTCATCTCCCTTTGTAGCAAATTAACAAGTGGACACAAATCATTGGTAATTTCTCCAATCAATAGATGCCATCTATTGATCCAGGTTGTCATGCCGTATCCCGGTTGGCCTAATGATGACATGCAGTTGGTAATGCACACGTGTATGTTGAGGGAATACATGACCTTGAGGCTTAAACTCTCAGTGTCCTGGAATGTTCCTTTCATCATGCCAGGGTGCCTAGGCTAACTTCCTTTGAAATGGAACGGAGATTTCAACAAGGCCAACACTACGTTTACAGTGATAAATTACACTGGCCGAGCACAATCCAAGCTGCCCACCAAGACATACACGGGTGAACATACAAAGGTTCTAGAAGGTTTATGAAAAGTATATTTAAAAGTTTCTCTGTGCAAAACAATTTTCAAATAGTAGAATATATGCATTTTTGCATATTTTTCTTAATGTTCATCTTATTTGAAAGGTATAAAGATAGAGGGATGTAAGAGGTGAAAGATCATCTGTTGATTCACCCTCTAAATGCCTACAACATCTGGGGCTAGTTCGAGCCTCACTCAGGAGTCTGTCATTCCTCCTGTATCTTCCATGTGCGTGTCAGGAATCCAGGTACAAAAACCATCATCTGCTGACTCCACCCCCACGCCATCACCACCTGCACCTCCTCCCGGAACGCAGGGTTAGCAGGAAACTGCATTCCCAAACCGAGCTGGGACATGAATATGGCATCTGATATATAATTAACTTGACCAAATCAGTATCTGCCAGCTGAAATGACCAACCCTGAAATTCTTTCATATCCCTCATATGCATGTTTTAAGAAAAAAACCTTCACATCAAAATAAACATCCTTTAATGCCATTGTTCATGAATGCTTGAGATACATTTTATTGAACCGTTGCACTTTGATCTGGTTAGATACAACACAATGTTTAAAATTTACTTAAGAGACCCTAGATGCTTAAGCTTATTTCTAGAATTTATTTGCATGTGATTTCTACTATAAATTAGATCTCCACTTCTAAGAAGTGGTAAATATGAAAATAGGCATAGTAAATTTTGTGTCCATACTGACAACTTTATTTGCTGTTTCTGATCACTTTAAATTTATATCCACGGTTATTCCAGTTATACAAGGACATGAAAGATTATGGAGAGGTCATTGACTTAATAGTGAAGTGTTGGTTAAGATCTCCATATCAGGGCCCAGCATAACAGCCTAGCAGCTAAAGTACTTGCCTTGAACGCCCCAGGATCCCATAAGGTTACTGGTTCTACTCCTGGCAGCCCCACTTCCCATCCAGTTCCCTGCTTGTGGCCTGGGAAAGCAGTCCAGGACAGCCCCAAGCCTTGGGACCCTGCACCCACATGGGAGACCTGGAGGAAGTGTCTGGCTCCTGGCTTTGGACCGGCTCAGCTCCAGCCATTGTGGCAATTTGGGGAGTGAATCAACAGACAAAAGATCTTCCTCTCTCTCTCCTCCTCTTTCCAATAACAATAAATCTTAAAAAAGAAAAAAAGATCTCCACATCCCATTTTTGGAATCTGTGGCTTTAACGGCAACAGCTTTTCCCAGCTATTGCTACTGTGTCAGGGAGCAGTGGCATTCTAGCTTATTGAGTTCTTTCCTTCTAGGAGATGGACCTGGATGGAGTTTCTAGCTCCTTGTTCTGGCCTGGACCAGTCCTGGACAATGCAGGCACTGTGGGGAGTGAGCCATTAATGGGAGCACTCACTCCAGCTTTCCAAGTATTTTTACAAAAGCACTTTTGTAAAGTTCATAGAAAATTCACACTATTTTTCACTCCATTTCCCACAAATCTTTTAAAGCTCTTAGATAATCTCCACCATCTTTAAACCAGACTAAATTTTATTTTTAGAGATGTTCAGTGCACACCTAATTTTCTTGTGTGTTCATACTGATTTGTACATTCTGGAACATGTCTTCATGACAGCCTTTGTTTCCTTGGTAGTTTTTATTCAAACTTCAAAGGTTATGCCTACAATATACAGTCACTACTTTAATAGAATTTAATTCATTTTAATATGCTATCAACTAGCCTACACCTTCAGACATGTAATCTTTTCAAATGTTTTTGCACTAGTTACATATAGATTTGTATAGGGTTATATGTTATACTCTTAGAGAAATATTCCTTCATAAAGTGTTGCTCTTCATTCTGGAAAGATACTCTAATTAGTTATTTCCTAATTTATTTTCTGCTACATTCTAGTTTGACTTTTAAATCTATTTTAAAATAAGCCTTTTTACTGATTTCTTCTCTTCATATCAAGTATCAAAATAGTGTTACATTTCGTTTGTTTCCGGTGTACCGAATGCATGTCATGGCCCTCAGTATGATCAACCCCTTGAAATACTGATAAACATGATCTCTAGAAACCTCTCGCTTAGCCTTGTGCCGAGTATGAGAAGCACAATCCTGAGATGTTGGCTTTCAGCTGAAGTAAATTGCTTGTACAGTGAACAAGTTAAAGCTTCATTATATTTTAGCTGTTTTTAGCAATTTGCTGTTTTCCAGAACTGCATCTTGCATACTCAGCTTCCACATTGATTTGAATCCATTAATTTCCTTGATGCCTTTGTGTCTCTTCCATTTCTAATCTCATGTCAATGCTCTCATCCTTATCTTCCCCTGGTTGGACCAGAGTTTATTGGTGTTGAAATGATACACACTTAGATTTCCATATCGTTACTCCATTTGTTTTAAATGTGTTTTCTGAATTTTAAGATTATTTAATTCCTTTCTTTCACTACATTTCCTTTGTTTTTAAGAGATGTTTAAGTTCCATACTCATTCACTTGAACGTTCTCTCCGCATTTCCTTTTTCATCTCCATCCATTCCCTCTCCCTTTGCACTTTCTTCTGATCTTACTATCCTAAAATTGTGTTACCTTTACAAGTAAGTTTCAAGGCCTCTTTCAAACAAAGGAAAAAAAAACACATCTCTGGAATGTTACTCTTAAAACATGTAGGCTTTGTTCATACAGTAACCTGCTATTGTTTACAGAGCCATCCCATTTTTGTATTTTAGTTATATATACATAAATACGAGCTTTATGTAAAATCACCAAAAGCTTGAAGATATGTCAGAAGGATGGCTCGTGTTTAAGTATGAACAAAATGAAGCCTGTAAATTCAAAGCATCTTGTTCTAGGTAATTTTATAATATATATTATATACATTGGATATGTATACATTTGAGATACAGATATATCTTGCCTTGGTAAAACACCACAAGTTTAATAATCCCATCAGTCTTTTTCTTCTCCCAGTATGCTGTCTTTATAAAAGATAAACTTGAAAAGCACAGATAGAAAATCTTCCATCCACTGATCCACTTCCCAAATGACCAGCCCCAAACCATTGTGAGAGGAGTCAAAACGCAAGAGTAGGCAGTTAGGGTATTCTGGGTCCCCAAGTCAGCATTTTTTTCTCAACTATAAAAGGGTATTTTCTCTACCATGTCTAAATTCACCAGAGCACGTTTTTCTCAAGAAACAAGTACAGATTTAACATATCAAGAACATGCTTCCCCAAGAGGCAGGGTACACTAATATATCAAGTTCCCCACCTAAAGCACCAGCCCAATCCCATCTGTGGCCATTGCCAAGGGGGCAGTGTCAGACTGGTCTCTGTCATTACAGAGACCGAGGAAAGTTCACCAGTAACATCTTTTTGGGCCTTTCGTCCCAAGGCCAGGTCCCAGGGAAAGCAGGAATTCTCCTTTGTTTATGGAGAAACTCCTTTGAGGTGAACTTCTCAAAGACGCCAATCCCACCATTAACTTGGGTTTTTCTTTCCTCCTCATGCCACCATGGCGGGAGATCTGGGTTCTTTCTTTCTTGAAGCCCACTCCCGTCACTAGGACAGGAGTCTGTCTTCTCTGCTTTTCTAATAAGTCTTGCTTTAAAACTAAACTGTGTCTGCATGAAAATTTTTCTTTCCTGCGAGACAATTGAGATTGCTGCCGTATTCTGGGTCAAGAACCCCACAGCACTATGAGTGGTCAGGAGCTTTCTTCCATGTCTCATGTGAGTTCAGGGGTCCAAGCTCTTGGGTCATTGCTCCTTGCAAAGGTGTCAGCAGAGAGACAGTACAGTGGCCATGGTTTAAACAAATGCCTTTGTGAAATGCTGGCATTTCAGCTGGCAGCTTTAGCGACTGTTTCATTTCAACTCCAGGGTATTAACTTTCGCATTATAAACATTTCCAGTCAAGATAATTCATTTTCACTAAACTGCACTTAAGGCTAGAGAGTCATTCAATGAACATAGTACATATTTCTTACAGATCTGATAAAATGAAAGTTAAAATTCATTCAAGAATGATAGTAATAGAGAAACACCAACCACCTGCTGTCTCCTGGTTCCAGTTCCATGAAGAACTTTATTTGAAGTTAAACAGAGAAGCAAACAGCAACCTGGTTAGCCATACTTATTTTCTTGCTCATGTAGAAGTCTCAGAGGGTATTTTCTTGATCTGATTTATCATTGGGGGATGCCTCAATGGAAATTACATGCATAGAGATAAAAGCCAATTTAGAGGCAGTTTTTAATTACTGGTGAGGTTATTTATACATTGTTACTTACTTAATTTTAGAAACCATTTTCAGACTTCACACAACTCCCTATTTAAATGTTCTACCTGTGAGCTTACATTGTGCCCCAACGGGTTAAGCATCTTATGCTGCTCCACTTCTGATCCAGCTTCCCAATAATGTGCCTGGAAAAGCAGCAATGGGAGGCACAGTTAACTGGGCTGCTTCACTCACACGGGAGGCCTGGATGATGCTGCAACCTATTGATTTTTGCCAGTCCCACTCCGGGCTGTTGTGGCCTATAGTGCAGTCTATCAACAGATGGAAGAACTTTCTGCCACATTCTGCCTCCACACTTATCACCTTGCCTTTCAAACAAGGCTTTAAAACAATATTATATATAATCTGCATTACTGTGAACACTTCCTCTGCACATATTTCATCATTCACACTTCATAAAATATACAGGAACATATAATTCTGTAGAGCAAATATTAAGTATAATTTCAACTTCATTTCTCAAAAATTCTCGCCTCCTATCTATTCTCAGGTATAAACCAGGTTGAATAAGAATATCAATGTTACCAAGTAATATGGGTCAACTTACACCCATTTTGTCAAATTAGTAAAATGATATGACTCATCCATAGTTGTTACCTGCATATCTCACATGTAAACCTCTCAGCTTACAGAACTGGCCCAAGTATTGAGTAGTCTAACAGATCAATGTCTCATTAGAACACTGATGAAAGAATTTACCACTCCAAAATATTTAAAGGTGAAAGAAATGTCAGTAGTAATTACATTAGGAGTAACATTTGGCCAATGCACTTCCAGCCAATAAAAAGGCACCCTATGGTGGGATCCTTCTCTCTCCTCCAAAGCTCTTTTATTTGAAACTTACTAGTACAATGGTGCTGGGAAGTGGAGACTAATGGGAGGTGCTTGGAATGGAGTGATGCTGGTATGAACTGTACCTACAAAAACCAATCCACACTGTATTCTTCACTCCACGTACGAGAACATAGCAAGAAAGCTGGCAAAATAATTTAGTGTCTGAATCTTGGACTTTCCAAATCCCTACATGTGGTAAGTCAATTACAGGTGTTTATAAGTTCTCCAGCATAGGTATTTAGTTAGAACACATGGACTAAGACAAGATTACAGGGAGATAAACCACCTATCTGATTTGCCAACTTCAGCATGCCTAAGAGTCAGTGGGAGAGCTGATTAAAGCACAAATTCCTGAACCCCACCTCCAGGGATTCAATTCTTTGTGTAGTTGGAGAGCATTTTTCTAGAGTCCATGTGCACCCAAAATATCATAGTGACAAAATACGAAAAAGGACCTTTGAAGAAACAAGGAAGGGAAAGTCATCCCAAATGAGGGTTCATATCCTGAGTTGGAATATCTAGGCTCCTGTTGTGGCAATGTATTACAGCAGCCCTAAGAACCTAATGCACTGTGATGTGAACTCTGGGAAATCATTTTTTAGGATTTATTTTTATTTGGAAAAGGCAGATCTACAGAGAGGAAGATTTTCCATCCACTGGTTTACTCCCCAAATGGCTGCAGCAGTCAGCTGAGCCAATCTGAAGCCAAGAGACCAGAGCCTCTTCCAGATCTCCATGCAGGTGCAGGGTCCCAAGATCTTAGAACATCCTCTACTGCTTTCCCAGGCCACAAGCAGGGAGCTGGTTGGGAAGTGAGGCAGCCCGGACATGAACCAGGTAACTGTTGCTTATCTTATTTTAGAGAATAAAATATTCTGATTGAACTAAATTTATCTGAACCAGGTAAAGTATATACGACACTTTGCTCCCTCTGTTCTGTCTCCCATAAGCCAACAGATGGATATCCCTCTCTCCCTGCTTCCTCTGTCATTTGGCATGTGAGCACTGCAGCCACTTTGTCCACTTTAATGCTACAGAATCCAGATCT
This sequence comes from Ochotona princeps, assembly GCF_030435755.1. Taxonomy (NCBI): domain Eukaryota; kingdom Metazoa; phylum Chordata; class Mammalia; order Lagomorpha; family Ochotonidae; genus Ochotona; species Ochotona princeps. The sequence goes on from NC_080836.1 coordinate 15,176,494, forward strand.
GCTGTCATCATTCAATTTCTTCATTACCCAAACTATTATTTTCTGAAGAATTATTTTACAATTATATTTTTCACGTAGACATAATCCCCTATGCTCTCCCCTTTCTCCCCATTTTCCCTCACATTACAGTAGTATAGTCTTTCTGTTAATATTCTTTTAACAATCTCACAATGTAGCTTGTTCACAACTGCATAATATCCTTATGCTTGTCAGTGTCTATGTGTATGTGTGTGTAGGACACACATGGCTGAGATGTTTCCTTCACACCTGCAGAGGAATGATTTTAAATGAAAAGCCATTTTTTTGGTTTTTCAGCATAAGGCCACACTTTTCACTCAGTTCATCTAGCAAACTCACTGAATGTGGTCATCCAGTAGCCGACTAGTACGGAAACATCTTTCAGTGCTTTAGTGGTTGAAATCTACCACGTGAGGAGCTGGAGCTCAGTGCTGTGGTGTACACCCTTTCCACAGGACTATGCATCAGCATCCCACCTGTCATACTTTGCTCTTTCAGATAGTCCTTAGACTTCTTTTCAGAAGCCCATTTGGATCATGGTATAATTTTGCTTTGTTTCTCCCCTCTTTATTTTCAATACTTGACTAAAATCCACTTATTCATTCTTTTTTCCAAGTGCATGTCTGTTCCAATTTACAGAGCCCTTTATACTCTGGTGTCAGGGTGACAACGTTCTCTGTGCATAGACAATGCAGAGCACTATGATGGTCTGAATACTCAAGCCACTTCAATACCCAACTGGAGACTGGAAAAAAGCCTATTTTCAAACAAATACAAGAATATATCTATGAGTAGAAACTGTCAACAAATCTATTTCAAAAATATTATGTTATACACAAAACTTAAAGCCCACTCCCACCACAGGAAAACTCCTTTTCTGTTTGAATATAAGTATACTAAGGACATCCAGCAGAAACATGGTCATGTATCTACTTCCTTGTTCCTCTTTGGTAAGCATAATCAGAATCCATGAAAAAGGCTCCTGAGACAACTGACAGAATTCTGAGAGGTGTTAAGAGGAATGCAATCTGAGTTAGAAATCACAGGATCGAAAAACAGCACCATGTCAAGGTACCTTGCATATTTTCTGCAAAAGAGAAGGCTACCCATACCTAGCAAGTCCTGACCTGGCAGGCACTACCTTCCTGTTCCTGATCAACAATACTCCAGCTTCGATCATCAGCGAAGATGTAAGCCAAACAAGAAAGATCATTTGGAGTCCCTGCCAGATGTGAAGGGCAAGTGGAAGCCTTCCTCCACCTTCACCACACTTCTGCTGGGTCTGAGACTTCCTTCTTACTATAAAACATAGTTGTGTGGAAATAGGGTCAAAAAGAAGAGCCAAGTCGGCAAGCAGGAACCAGAAGAACAAAGTGCCTTATTCAGGAAATCATTTTCCCCCTCACTGGACAAGAGATCTTCATCTTTCCATTCTCCCACGTGGCAACCATGGAATAGAACTGGGTGAGGTAAAGAGTGAAAGAAGTCCACCAGATCTGCTCCTTCTCAGTGATGCTCAGCTGCCTGGCACAGAGATAACAGGTATACCCTTTAAGGCAACATGAGGAGATAATGAGCTCCAAAGTTACACTGTAATAGAAAAAGATCCAATGCACAAACTGAAGGCTCTAAGAAAAGTTGTTATAACCACTACTCAGAAATGTAGGCCACCATTCACAGGATAAATAAACAATGTGGTTCTCTTGCGAAAACAGAAGTTATGTACATTCCAGAGCTCTTACAGGCAAACCCTCCATGCTTTAATTTGAAATTTGCTGTTATGTCCAAAGACAATAAAATCTTCTTAGAGAAGACCAATTGATGTGAACCCCCAAATTAAATAAATATGTGAATTATCAGGTAAAAATTTTAATTCACTGATGAAAATGTCAATTATAAACCAAGAAATGAAAGTGCATAAAACCTTAAAAGGAACAATGGGTATTTGATAATTGAGAAATAGTAGAAGCAAAAATCATTAGATGAATTTAATAGGAGAGGTGATAGAAGTTAGAATCAATTAACTTGAGGACAAATCACTTTCTGAATATTAGAAATAGCCTCGAACAAAATAGGATGGGACATTATGATACAGTGACCAAAGACAAAACTGTCATGTAATCAAGGGAGGGGGAAGAGAGACACTGACTCAAAGGTGAAGAAATAGGAAAAAGCTCCAAGCATACTGCATGTCACAACCTGTAAATCCAGGAAGGTGAATTAACAGAAATCAAGTGAAAACATCCCTGTGAAGACATATCATAACTGAATATTAAAGAATAAACATTAGGCCCAGCACGACAGCCTAAAAGGCTTAAGTCCTTTCCTTGAATGGGCCAGGATCCCATAGGGGCACCGGTTCTAATCCCGGCAGTCCCGCTTCCCATCCAGCTCCCTGCTTGTGGCCTGGGAAAGCAGTCAAGGATGGCCCAAAGCCTTGGGACCCTGCACCCATGTGGGAGACCTGGAAGGTGTTGAGTTGCTGTGATCTACATGAGAGGCCTAGATTGAGTTCCCAATGCCTGGCTTGGCCCTGGCCCATTGTACGAAGTGCTGAGAAGTCCCTGTATCAATCATCTATGTATCTTTACCACCCCAACAAACACATACACACTCAAACACTGCTTCCATCCTTCCAATAAAGTAAAAAATACAAACAAGAAACCACAAAATTGAAAGGATTGAGATCCTTCATAAATTGGAATAAGAACTGTCATTTGAAAATTGTTTAACTAGAGTAACTAGTATTCAGTAATGAACAATTATTCAAGAAAGATTTTAAATGATCCATGATAGATGTACTGTCATAGATTAACAGAGGAAGGTTTCCAAACAGAAAATGAGTGATATAGCAAGAAATCTTAAAGCATCCGCGAAAGGGAACAGAATTACAACTACACATGAATTTGGCCCTCAGGTGTCTTATAAATTGCATTTGCTTGTTGAAGATAAACACCAATTGATACTGAGTGTGACTATCTGCTTTTGCAGTTAGAACTCTGCACGAGAAGCCTGTACTCACAGTGGAAAGTCTAGGTTCCATTTCTTGCAGCCCTTCCTATGCAGCTTCCAGTTAATGAACATGCTGCTAGGTGGCAGGTGATGGTGTCAATGTGGAAAATATTAAGTTTTGGCTCCTGGCTTTAAGCTGGCTCATCCCCAGCTTTTGTGTACATCTGGGGAGTAAACCAGGAAAGAGTTCTTTTTCTGACTTAAATTCATAGAAATTTTAAGAAAACCTTGTCACAAAATGTTAGGAAAAAAGTCAGGAAAATAAAAAAAAAATGTAATAGCAAGATATAACAATAATCATCTTAGAGTTCTAAATCAAGGCAGAGATTAACAGTTAATATAACTATATGCTACTTATAGGAAAGTTACTTCAAATTCAAATGCATATACAGATTGAAGATAAATGGTTATAAGAACTTACGAGTACAAATATAAGTCACAAAAGGAAAAAGGATGCATATTTGTATCAGAAGAACTAGCTTATGCTATATAAAGCAAAGTAGACTATTAGGCAAAGCAGTAGATTCTAATACAGACAAAACCACACCGAAGATAATGACAATGCAACAATACAAAATGAATACATAAAAACACACAAAATTATAGTTGTGACCTCAACACTTGAGATGCTAGGCAGTAAATCAACAGAATATAGATCCAGATTCCATACGCAACCCACAGGAACTAATAAATAGAAACAACACATCAACTTCAAATAGCACAATATATAGATTTTGTCATGGCTAATGTTCAGAACCATAAAATGCCTCCACACATTGAGATGTGCAAAAATATTATGTAGTATTTTTGTTGAAAAAGACCAAAATTAGAAAATAAATGAAATTCAATGAGATAGAATTAGAAAAGCTTAAGAATCAACATTTCTAAATTATTCACATTTCTTAAAGCACATGAACACGAAGGAGAAAAGGGTCATTACCCTGCCATATTATCCAAAACAATATTCAGATTTGATGTATTCTCCATTAAAATTGTAATGCTATTTTAATGGAAACAGAAGGAACTAGAATATGAACTACAGAAGTTTCTGAATAGCTAAAGTAATTCTAATACAATAAAATAGGTACCATACTGCACAATCTCACTTTTTTAATTTTATTTTTGGTGATTATATAGTTGGTTAATGTCGGAACAGTCCAGGATCAGGGGAAAAATGGGTGAGACCTCTGTTTCCACATTTTCTTTTCCTTATTTCTGAGTCTGGAAGAAAGGTAAAGACAAGGGGAGACGCCTCACCCAGCCTCCCAACTGCCTCAGTACCTGAAGATAGGGAACAGGTACTTCATTCTGAAGACCCCAATGTGGAGCATGCCTAAAGCGTTCTGCTTTGGTTTAATAGTTTCTATAGCTGTCGATCCTGCAGATGCAAGGATGACTATATCCTTTAAGGTCCATTGGTTGACACAGTCCACCTCTGAGACTCCATTTGCTGAGGTATTTGCTGTCATGGGGCAGTTGATCAAATTGTTCTGCCCTCCTTCCTCTGTTATAGTACCATGTATCCTTTGAGGATCCAATGGTCTGACATCCTCCATGTGCCTCGGTATGCTGTCCACTGCTGTCAAAGCCACTAAGGAAATCTAGTTTTGATAGATGCACTCCAATGTCAAAGCAGAGGTCCTGCCACTCTCCCCATGGTTGGAATTATGAGTCCAGTGGTTTAGTTGGGGGGGATCCTGTCTAGCCCAGCCCACCCAGAACCCTGGTTCTTATGCTCACCAGTGGGAGTTGCAGCCCAGAGGGGTACCTACAGTTCCCCTGCAGGGCCCACTCTCCTCCCTGGATTTTGCATTCTCCAGGTGGTTCTGCAATCTAGCTCACCAGGACATGCCCCCTGTCCCAGCACTTGCCTGCTGGTGTTGTGGTGAAGTCCAGCCAGCCTGCCCTTATTCAAGCTCATGCCTGTACCAGTGGATATAGGCTGTTAACCCAGCCTAGCTTTCCACCAACCCATTTCAGACACAGGCCAACAGGTATTGTAGCCCCACCCAGGGTGACTGGCTCCCTTTCCCAACACCAACACTCACACTCATCAGCTCCCTTTCTGGGCTTGCACTCCCCACCACCATATCTCATGTGTGCTGGTAGGTGCCACAACCTAGTCTGCCATGGCCCATTTCACCTCAGCATTTGCCAACAGGTGCTGTGGCATGACCTGGACTTGTCTGCCCCAGTTCTAGCTCACACTGGTGGGTGCCTCTACCCAATCCAGCCTAGCCAGCCCCAGTCCTAGCCCTAATATTTCCTGACCAGTGCTACCCAGACCTGAGCCACACACATATACTGGCTGGTACTGCAGCCTGGCCTGTTTTGAGCTGCTCTCAGATTTTGCTTCTTGAGCTTGCCTGCAGGGACTGTATGCCAACAAAGGAATTCCACAAGCTCCGCTAACAGATCTTCCCCAGTAGCAGATCTTGCACACACTGATGGGTCATTGGCCACCTATTCCACTTTGTGTCATGGCAGGAACAGCAGCCTTGCCCAACTGGCTCACATGTGCATTCTGGTTCTTGGTTTTGGGAGCTACAGCCCAGCCACACCTGGTCTACACCGAGACACAGCTCTCAATCAGTTCAGTGGGGCCTGACCTAGCCTAGTTATCCTACCCTCATCCTGGCTGTCATGAACACCAGTGTATGTTGGAGTCAAGTCCAGTCTGGTGCACCCTAGATCCAATCCACATCCATGCCAGGGGATATGGCAGCCATGTCCAGTCCAGACCACTGTGCCCACTTTATACCCTGCACTCACCAGTGGGAACCACATCCCAGTCAGGGTTAGCTCCCGCACTGGACCTGTTCCCAGTCACAGCTTCGCACATGCCAGTAGTTGCTCTGACCCTGTCTTGGCCCATCCCCCATCTTGACCTTTGCCTTTGCATGCTGCAGCCTGGCCTGACCCAATCCTCCCCCAGTTCCAACTCTTGCTGGCAGGTACTACAGCCAAGTACTACTCAATCTGCTTCCATCACTGACTCATGAAAACCGGCACATGTGGTAGCCCAGTCCAGCATGACCTGTACTCCAACCTGGATCCTGCCTTTGCCAGCGAGTTAAAGTTGGCTTGACCCTGCTCAGTCTGCCCCCCTCCAGAACCAATCTACACTCTTGCTGATGGGTAGAACTAACCTGCTCAGCCTAACCAACATCCAGGCATGGATCACATGCTCACCAGCAGAAGCTTTAGCCCACGAGGGGAGTTCACAAATTCTTCTACCAGGCCCACCCCCAGACCAAGATCCCACCCGTGCCAGCAGATGCTGGGCCATTAGTCAGCATAGTCTACACCCTCTGTTCTTGCCTATGTATGAGGTGGATGTTGTGAATTCGTCTACCAGACACCCTGTTCTTGGGTGTACCTGTGAGTGCTACAGTTTGGTCTAGCCAGTCCTGTACTCAATCCCGGTACACATGAGTGTCACACAGTACCATGAACATGCTTAGTTCAGTCTGTTACCCTCCTCAGCACTTAAACCAACCAGTAGCTATTGCAGTTCCACAGGTATGGACCCACATATAACCCCCTAGATTCTGCCCCCAGACCTAATTTCCTTGTTGTGCTAGTTCGTGTCATAACCCAGCCTAACATTGCCAGTCTCCAGTTTCTACTCTGACTGGCAGGTACTGTGATGCAGTACCTTGTGAAGCAGTTCCCAGCCCCAATTTTAGTGTGACCTAGTGAGTGGTATTCAGAGGTAGTAAATGCTAACTACCCCAATTCTGGTCTCCCACGTAGGCTGGTGCTTCAGTCTGACACTAAAATGTTCTCCAGTCTCCCCTTCTAAACCACCCAATCACTGCCCGACTGCTTGCATGTAAGTACAGTCTTCTTGTCAATGAAAGTGTTTCAGTATTCATTTCTCACCTGCAACACACTGCCTCATTGGTCCTCCCTCCCACACATCCACCCACCCTGTTCCCTGGGCATTCTGCTCTCCCTCTGCTGTGATAGAGGATGTTCTCTGCAGGCCTCAAGGGCTGCTTTATGTTCTCTATGCATCTGAGTATGCCCTCTTTGCTCCTTCTAAATCACTGAGAAGGCTCTGATCTGCAGGCAGGATCAACATTATCAAAATGACCATATTACCGAAACCAATATATAGATTCAACGCAATTGCACTCAACATCCCAACAACATTTTTCTCTGAATGGAAAAAAATGATACAGAAGTTCATCTGGAACCACAACCACAAAAGACCACAAATAGCCAAAGCTATCCTGAAGAACAAAAATCAAACTGGAGGAATCAAAATTCCAGACCTCAAGACATACTACAGAGCAGTGGTCATCAAAAAAGTCTAGTATTGATATAAAAACAAAGAAGATCAGTGGAAGAGAATAGAAACACCAGAAGGGAGCCCACACATGTATAGTCAAATAATTTTGACAAAACTGAGAACAATCCAGGCAAAAATCCTAGTCTATTCAACAAATGCTGTTGGGACAACTGGATAACAGCTTGCAGAATAAAGACCTACATGTGTCACAATATACAAAAATCAGCTCTAAATGGTTCGAGGACCTAAATATACATCTAGAAACCATCAAACTATTAAAGAAAAACATTGGAAGCACTCTCAATGATGTAGGAAATGGGAAAGACTTAGAAAAGATGCCAAAAACAAAGGCAATCAAAGCCAAAATGAACCAATGGGACTACATCAAACTAAAAAGTTCCTTTACAATAAAAAAAAAACAAAAAACAAGAAAATGAAGAAGCAACCAGCAGAAGAGAAAATTTTTACACACTATACAAGTTATAGGGGACTAATATCCAGGATTTACAAAGAGCTTCAGAAATCAAGGGACAGTAAAAACAAAAACAAAAACAAAAAAACCAAAACCTGTGTAAAAAGAAAATGGGGAAAGGAAATGAACAGACATTTTTTCAAAAGAACAGATTCAAATGGCTAACACACATATGAAAAGATGCTCAGGCTGCCTATCCATCAGAGAGATACAAATAAAAACCACCTTGAGGTACCACCTAACTCTAGTGAGACTGGCCTACATTCAGAACTCAACAATACCTGCCGGAGTGGATGTCGGTAGAAAGGCACCCTCCTTCACAGCTGGTGGGAGTGTAGGCTAATACAACCACTGTGGAAATTAGTATGAAGATTGCTTGGAGAGTTGCAAATAAATCCACTATATGATCCAGTTATCCTGCTCCTAGGAATATACCCAATAGAAATGACAACTGCATATGAGAAGGGGATATGTAATCCTATATTTACAGCAGCACAATCTACAACAGCAAAGACATGGAAACAAACCAGAAGTACTTCCAAAAGAAGAGTGGCTGAAGAAACTGTGGTGCATCTACTCCATGGATTATTCAGCTGTTAAGAATGAAATTATGCCATTTCCCGCTAGGTGGTCCCAACTAGACCATTTTGCCAAATGAAATGAGTCAATCACAAAAGACCAAATACCATATATTCTCTCTAATATAAGGAAACTATCATGGAAACTATAACTTCAATAACCCAATCCATACTTTTTTTTTTGGCTGCATCCCATGTGTTTTGGTGTTTATTTCAGTTTCATTTATTCCAAATACTTTCTCTTGTCAGATTCATCACTGGCCAATGGATTACACGGTGGCATCATTTTTCCCAAGAGACTTCTGTGTTTCCTTTTTGTCACCCATGAGTTGGTTACTCAGCAGTGTGTGTTTTTCATGGTGCTGTAATTTGTTGTTGTGGCTATTTGTTGTTGTTCTAATTCACACCAGTTGTTGACCTTGTTTCATGGCTTTTCATTTATAGAAATATATAATGATGGAGTACTGGGGTCTACCATATCCAGATGCAGGGGTACAATGCAACATGCATTCCTGCTTCCAAACAAAAGATGGACTCCCAATGAAACTGTTGGAAATGTCTAGACAATGGGATGTCAGTCTGTCTGACAGTGTACCGGCAATGTCGGGGCACACTTAAATAAGAGACTGATGGAATTATGACTCCTTATGAAGGACTATACTATTATAGCAACATGGGGAAAACCTGTTGGAAGGTGGGCATTGGAGGGGGGGATCCCAAGTTAAAAATCACAAAATAGATCAAGAAAAAAATATCAAGTGGCCACAAATACATGAAAAAATTCAAGAGAACTCATCAGTGCATTAATGCAATAAAAATCACCTTGGATTTCACCTCTAGCCAGTTAGAGTGGCTATCATCCAAAAGTCAAAGAATAAAAATGCAGGGGGTGATATGGTAAGAAAGTTTTCCTAATACACTTCAGGTAAGAATTTTGACTCATAAAACCACTAAAGAAAATAGATGTATCATATGTCCCACCTATTCCAGAAATGAAATTTACATTAAACATTTTTCTGTACCTCTCTCATTATACCAGGTTAAATAATTAAGATATGCAATTAGCACAGATGTCCAACAACTGATAAATGTATAATGAAAATATGGTATAAATACACTGCATACTTTCACTTGGACATAAAAGCAATGAAAATCTGTCTCTTGCAACAAAATGGATGAAACTGAAAACCATCATGCTTAGTGAAATAAGCCAGCTCAAAAATGAAACAATCACAAACTACAAATGGTTCCTACATGAAAAATCCGTAACTTGTCAAAAATTACTTAGTTATTAAAGTCCTAGAATATTTAACTTTTAATATTTAAAATTCAATACTTAATTAAATTTTAATATTTAAAATTCAGTTACTTCTATTTCTATTTATATTTAAAATTCAAAACTATATATATTTGGTTATTTAAAATAGCTTATAAGAATATTAAATTCAAACAATATTGCTTATCATTTTAAAAAGCTAGAAAGGGAATTACAATTATGACAATTAAAGGCTAAAATTTCAAAATTCATACATGATTAAATAGTTTTAGCAGAATAAGAATTGTGGAAGGGGAAGTCTTCAGCTTAATAAAGATAATCTGTATATAATTAATGGTTCCACCCACATGAGGGTACTCCTATCCCATTCTTCATTTGCTATGAAGCATTTTCCTTCACCAAATCAGTTCTGTGAGGATTACCATGATGATTAGTAGGCATTCTGAAGGAACACTGATGGCAGTTTAGGCTGCCCCCTTCCATGTAGGGAAAATAAATATTTACTTCTAGAGCATCCATGCTAGTAAAAACCAAGTACAGCTTTCTCAAAGAAATGCGAGACCAGTATTGTTATCTTCCACAGAATTACTGGATGATCACCCCAATGCACTGTGCCTCCTAAGAGCTGTATGTATTTGCCTTGGTCACTGGAATATTTGCATTCAACAATGAATTCTATAAATTCAACAAGTATGATCAACTGCCATAATATTTTATGAAAGGAAAGAGACCAAGTCTGCTATAGAGCAAATTATGACCCAGGTTTAAAGAGTTCAAAATGTCTTTGAAGAACAACAATATATGTGTACTGCTGTCCTTGAATTACTTCTGGTGATCGTTGTCAATAGCAGTTCACGGAAAAATACAGTGCACATATAGCCATACACCAGGTAGCACAAAACATGTTTGCTTACACAATGAAATTATACCTGTGACATTAACAATTTGAAATCTGTCCATACTTTAGTTTCACGTAATCATACTTCAAATTTCTTATTTTTGATGAGATGAATGGGGATACAAAGGAAATCACTTTTGTCTTTCTTGATCATAGCATCAATCTCCACAATTCCACTAGGAAAGCAATATTGTTTATTTCCCATTTCTGGGTGCAGCTAGTTCTAGTGAATTGTATTTGTCTTCTTCTACCATAATAGTCCTCACTCAATAGCACAAAATGAAGAGGATCCTTCAAATTTCAGAATATTTCTGTTGATGTGCCTAGTACAACCGTGACATTAAATATAGGATAAGTTCAAAGATTTTTGAATGTACAAGGAGACATGTAAGAGTTAAAATCCCTGACCTCCAAAGCCTTGCACAAGACCTAGGGTACTACACAATTATTGTAGGAATCATGAGTAATGTCAGTCCAAGGACAATGCTCAGTAATTCCATCGGATACTAGGAGGAAGATTAATAAAGATATTTTCATGCAGAAGTAGATGCCTTCCTAAGCAAATCCAGTTGCCCTCCAAGACACTGGTTTTAGAAGCTGAATCTAGAAACTGAGTCCAGGATTCTGCTATAGCAACTCAATCTATATTTTTAAGAGTAGACAGAAATACAAATAAAGTTTGACTGTCAACATATTTTTCTACTAGAGATAACATGATCAACTGTTCAAAGTTGTTGGCATCTGGAAGTGAGACCATTCTGGTGAATGCTGATACTCATTCCATTAGGACAACCAAACCAACTTGGCTTTGGAAGGCATAGACCAACAGTTGCTCCTGTTAAGCTGGGATCCAATTATACTCATTTTATTTAACACCACCATTCTTTGGAAACCACCCTCATAGCAACTTCTGAACTACAAAGATGTCAGTATTCTTCATACAAATGTTTCCTGCCATAAATGGTGAAATATGTACTAAATGGGAACCAGACTTTCCGTGGTAAATCACTCTACCATTCCAATCCTTCCATCTTCAGATTCTTGTCTTACAGCATATCAAGACATTTGGCATTTCAACCTAGGTCCAGATTTCAACTTAGATCATCTTCTAACAGTTTCAGCCCCAACAATGAGTCAAGATTTTCCCTTGAGTCATCCCATATCAAAACTTATCTTGATTCACATTTTCTTTCACTGTATCACAACCTTCAAACTGATTCCCACACTTTCTCTTAAGATTTATGTGTAAGTTTAGGACGTATCTTGCACATCTTTGGGTTTATGATCCATATTTCTGGAGTTAATAGTTAAAATTCACCCTGATATTGCCACACCATGAGTCCAGTTACAGTTCTAGAATAAAGAGGGGAAGTGGCAGGTAGGCTTTGCGCAGACTCAGCAGGCTTTCAAACTACCATATCATGAGTTATTTAGAAAGGGATTTCATGCACGTTTTCAAAGAAAATTCAACAGTATTTAGAGGTTTGATTCATGGGTTTCTACTTACATATCCTCATCTCAATATTTTGGGCCCTATTTTTCTCCTCAATCCTTTCAATTTAATCATCATCTGAATGAGAGGCTGAGATTTCAATTTTCATTGTAATTCAGCTATTAATAGAAGCAGTGTCTGGGTTTGATGATCTGAAATTTTCAGCCCTAGGATTGGAGATAAGGGTGTCTTTCAGGATAGATCCAGATTTTAACTTAGGAAAAGCTTAGGTTGTGATTTTGAAATCCTGATTTGTCCTTTTGGTCCCCTAATCTCTTGAAGTTTTGAGGAACACCCAATATTAGACCCATTAAGCTCAACTATGCATAGACACTTAGAAACTTGCCTTTTAAGGATATCTGGCTGGGCCCAGCATGATAGCCTAGTGGCTAAAGTTCTCGCCTTGCACACGCTGGGATCCCATATGGGTGCCAGTCCATGTCTCAACTGTTCTACTTCCCATACAGTTCCATGCCTCCACAAGGTCTGGGAAAGCAATAGAGGATGGCCCAACACCATCTTGTACCCACATGGAAGACCCAGGGCAATCTCCTGGCTCCTGGCTTCAGACCAGTTCAGCTCTGGCTACTGAGGCAACTTGGGACGTCAACTTGCACATGGAAGATCTTCCTCCCTGTCTCTCCTCCTCTCTGTAGATCTGACTTTGCAATAAAAATACATCTTAAAAAGAAAAAGAAACATGCCTTTTAAGAATCTGACTAAGTGCATCGATTGGTGATATTTTACAAATCTCTACTGACACATCATACCACGGGTCATCTTACCACTGGGAAAAATGGTAATTATCTTTTAAATCTAGCCACTTACATATTTAAAGACCAATTTAAGCACATTATCTTTTAAACTTTTCTACAGAGTTGGTCTAAGCATCAAAAGCTTATGTCCTGGCACAACCATTGAGGGAAATTAGCTTTTCTTCTTTAGTATGTTTAAGAAATTTGACTTGCAACTAACCATGCAAAATCTAGGCAAAAAGGAGCCCTGATACACAGGAAAGAGCTTCCTGGTCAAAGGATGTTCCTGGAAAGCTTATGTTGATACATTGTACCAAGAGGTGGCCAGGTCACCACAAACACAGTAGGGCAGATGCTATAAAAGCTCCAATTCAGAATGCAAAAAGGCTATTTCAAGCTGCAGACTCCCATCTCTCCACCTTTTCTGCATTGTGCACAGTCCCCTAACCCTAGCAATAGAAACCCTAGCAAAGTGCTACTTTAGGAGAAACCATAACTCTCCACTGTTCCCGTCTTATGTTCCAAGTAAATGCATGTTTCCTCGTAGCAACTGCTGCTTGAAGCTGAACTGGCCATACCCCAAGCAACCAGAATTTTGTGTCTGCCAACAGCACCACTACTGTGGGAAATAGCAAGTTCCAAATCCACAGGTCAAGCTGATTGGTTGGAGACTCTTGGGTAAAAGATTGAATTTGCAACATTGAGATAAATTCTCGTTTCAGAAACAGTTTTGTTTTTCAAGTTTTAACTGATCATCTAAGCCTTATCTCTTTAATATTTGTCTTATTGAAAGTCAGAGTGAGGAGAGACATATCTTCCATCTATTGCTTCACTCCAAGAGACGGGCAACGGTTCAAGCAGCAAGCCTTAAACTTCCAAGAATATCATTTAGGTCAACTGATTACAAATATTATTCATATGTAAGCATTACTGTTATAGTAATAATGTGTTCTTTATGGAATAACAGGTACCGTAATCTAGGTAAATGGACACATAAAACACACCTGGTAATCCTGCCATTCTTTTCATGTATATATACAACATATTTGGAATATGTACTCACATCCAAATGTATGGGTAAATGTTTATAACAATATCACATACAATATAAAAAGTAATTTCAATACCAATCAATTGATACAATATACAATTTTCATATATTATTTAGCTTTAAAGAAGAAAGTACTGAGATGGGCAATATTTTTTACAAGCCTTGAAATTTTTTAAGATAGTTGAGTGAAGTTATAAGTTGGCCAGAATACACAGACCAAAAATAGAATAGCACCTGTCAGAGCAAGTGCGTGGGAAAAGTCAGTGACTGGAAAAGTGATCGACTACCAAGGAGTAGATTTCTTTCAAGGTTTTAGAAGATACTCAGGAACTAAAAAGGGACAATTCCTGACAATTAAGAAGTACTAAATTAATTTTATAAACAAATATAAAACAATGTAATAACACAAGCTGTGTCTCAATGTTTTCCATGAAATAAAATACATGGCAAAAATTTTTAAAATGGTACCTTCAAATACGTTATTTTAGCCTCTAGCATACGTGACTTTTATCTAGACTGAGTAACTTTCTACTGAAAAACATTTTTCATGATCATAATAATGTACTCATTATGCTTTAATTATAAAACTTTTAAAGGAGAATATATAACAATAGTTGTTAATTGTATAGAATGATGGGCTACAATTAAGATTTGCTGATTTGTATCATTTTTCCAAAGCTAAAAACTATTACCATTAAGTAGCATTTTCTTAAGTTTCTGTAAACCTTACACTTAACAGATTTAGCTATGTTTATAATGTTTCAGTTTGTACAAGTTGCATATTTAGTTGCAAATTCAAACAGGCATAAAGAATGTGTCCAACAGTGGAGAAAAACACAGGGTGTGTTAATAGCTCAGTTTACAGACACACAGAAGGCATAGTTTTAATAACTATTAAAAGTCAATTAGCTTGAAAAAACTCCACCATATTTAATGCATTAATTTATCCTTGGTAATATGTAAGGATCTAGAAAGTCAAGAATGACTAACCGGGCCCGGCGGCATGGCCTAGCGGCTAAAAGTCTTCGCCTTGAAAGCCCCGGGATCCCATATGGGCACCGGTTCTAATCCCGGCAGCTCCACTTCCCATCCAGCTCCCTGCTTGTGGCCTGGGAAAGCAGTGGAGGATGGCCCAATGTATTGGGACACTGCACCCGCGTGGGAGAGCCGGAGGAGGTTCCAGGTTCCCGGCATCGGATTGGCGCAGCATCGGCCCGTTGTGGCTCACTTGGGGAGTGAATCATTGGACGGAAGATCTTCCTCTCTGTCTCTCCTCCTCTCTGTATATCTGACTGTAATAAAATGAATAAATCTTTAAAAAAAAAAAAAGAATGACTAACCGACAGCTGAGGGGACTGACAGCGCTCCTAGCTTGAGCTATGAAGTTTTCCCAAAGGTAAACCTTGGTTCCTCGGTTGTATGATTTTCAAGAACTACTTAATTTTTCTGTAACTTGGTTGCCTCATCTACAAAATTGTGTTACACATAGCAGAATTCTGTGAGAAATGACGTAAATATATTCTAACAATATTGGATGTATCCCTAGAAATCCAGAAATGTTCATTTAAAAGGAAAAGTGAAGACCAAGGGACAGGATCTCTGTCTTGCAGGAAGTTCAATACCTGCTCAAATAAGGAACTAAAGTACTGAGATGCCCATAGGCTAACAATTTGGTAATGAAAAGGCAGTATCATTCCACAGGACCTATTGGGGCATCTAGAACATTGATCTAAATGATGCTGTATGCCTTGCTGGTAATCAGTGCAATCTCTCACAGACAAGGCAGGTGGTTACCATTCATGAATCTTGAACATCAGGGATCACACTCAATTTAGAGCGACAAATACAACTGGTACAGAGGAGCAATCAGAAATTTCTGCTGATTTCAGTGTTTGCAGGCAAACACTGTTCTGAGTGCTTCGGTCCCTGTTCTAATTGAATCCACCTTAAGCAGTATGAAAGGTTTTCAAAATACAGAAAATATGTTGTGAAAAGCTAGATATGGATTTTTAAAGAGCTTTACACAAAGACAATTCCATTGCATTGCATTTCCTACAAACTTTTCAGAATACTCATGTGTACATGATGTGCCGGTAGACATGACCAGGGTCTATGTTCTTGCTGCAGCTACAACTGCAAAGGGTAAACTCTGCATTTGAGCTCAGAGGCTTATTTTCGGCAAAGCATTTATAACTGAGATTGGATGCATGCAGTTTCATGTCTACACCGAGAAAATGTAACAAATCAAAGTTTCAAAACAAAACCTCCTTCCATTTACTTGAAAATGGAAGGAAATTCTATAGCTGAGAAAGTTAGACTGCCTCATTTCCTAATCATTTTCCAGATCCCAAGTCGAGTCTTTTGAAATCTCAACTGTACTTAACACTTTCCTTTTAGACTTATAATTTATTCTCTTTTCACACTCCTGAGAGTAACTTTGTTATAAACCAAAGGATCGTTGGCCAGTAACAATTCATTGTGTCACATGGAGGTGGTGATTAGGTTATGAAGTCCCACTGGTCAAGCTTCCTCAATAAAGTATAATGAAAAGGAAACCGCAGGAAATTCCACAGAAAAGAACCGAAGTATAATGGAAGTAAAAAAAAAAAAAAAAAAAAAACTACTTTTTCTAATTAATTAATCTATTGCCTACATAACAGATTTAATCTTCTGCTGTGTTTAGCAGAGATGACAATATGGTTAAGATGAAAATCCCCCAAATGACAAAAGAGTCTGCAGTTAACAATGTAGGATACTCAGATGATTAAACAGTGGTTGGTGGTAATGGCCCTTCCACCACTGACCCTTTAGTAGCGCCAGACCCCAAGCCACATTCATGTGACACTGCGGGTCTTGCCATGTGAGTAAACCTGAATTTCCCAGATCCATAGTAGCTTTCTCAGGGATAGAGAGTCCTATTGTGAATTCAACTAGCTTGGTGATCTTCCAAGCTCAAACAATGGCTTTGCTCATACTTACATTTTGAATTTCCTCCAGGACTATTTGATTCATTTCTTTTCAACAATTATTTATTGAACAATCTCCCTGTGGTTATTTCAGACTTAAGTCTCTAAGAAGCCATTATGGAAGATTAGTATTTTGTTTCCAGGAATTTGTGTCAAGGAAACAAAGTAATTACACTAAAATGTGGTAATAAGTTGGGGGAGTTAAGTCAAAATTTCTTGGAAGTGATTCCTTTTTTTGTTTGTTCCTTTTTGGCTTTTATGGTTGGGATGCAAGTACTTCCCAACAGAATAAACAGCAATATGAACATTGTTATCAAAAGGTGACAAAAATTAAGCATGTGGTTGTTTGCTGGGAAGAGAGGAGGAGTTAAAAGCAGAAATGAGACACAAAAGAGGGTAAATAATACCTAACTAAAATCTGGGTGCCAGTGTTGTGTTGTAGCAAGTAAAACTGCCACTCAAGGAACTGCAATGCCATATGGGTCACAGTGCATGCTCCGGCTGCTCTACTTCCAATCCAGTTTCCTGCTATGGAGTTGGGAAAACAAGCAAAAAAGGGTCCCAAGTGCTCTGGCCCCTGTGCCCTGGTGGGGAGACCCAGATGAAGCTCCCTACTTGGGTCTGGTCTGGTAGTCTTTGCAGTCAGCTGGGAAATGGCTGGCTTTCTCTTTGATCTCTAAATCTCTCAAAATGAAGAAATAATTTTTTGATCTAAGATTTGTTTTTCCTAAAAAACACTGGAGATACAATGAAAACAGAGAAATAGCATGTGCAGAATATATTGATCATGTATCTTATATTATGAAAAATAACAGGCAACATTCTTGGGAAAAAAGAATCAATCTGTATCCCAGTTTATGCCATTTGCATCATACCATGTGCTTTGCCCAATTGGAGTGCAGATATAGTAGTTCAATTCCAGTGTATTTATTGGATTACTCTTGAGTTCTTTAGTTTCACAGGATTTTTGGCTCAGATAATACTTTAGGTTATTGACTAATCAACACAGAGTAGGAGAATGTCTTACTGACTTCATGTCTATACTACTCCTATACATTACACTCCTAAAAACCTAAAAACTATGTGAATCTACTATATAAATTATTTGATTTTCATTGAATTATATTTTTACAAGCTAAGAAAGGAGACTGATTGCCTTAATAAGTATTCAAAATATAGTTGTGAAATAATTGGCAGTAGTTCAGTTTGTAGTGTTTAACTCTGAATTCAACTTTCTAACTAAAGGAATAATGTACTAAGTGGCTAAGTTTTACTACACAAAACAAGTATTGGATTCATGATTGGATTGCAGGCAACATGAATCTAAACTGAGCTATCACTTGTTTAATTATGCATGGCAAATCAGTAATTAAATATTGATACATGATCAAGTTAATTAATCCATAATAATTTGAAAAATGAACAACTCTTTAGATATTTTCCCAAACCAATGTATTTATCCGAATTCTATATCTAAACATTCAAATGACTCAAATTTAAAACCTTTAATATATGCAAGTAATATTATATAGTAAGAAATCTTCTAAATTTTCCCTAGTTATCAGGACAAGTATATTAATATTCTGAATTACCAATTTTTGGTTTGCATTACCAGCCTCTTGGTTGGAAGGTATCCTATTCTTGTGGTTCTGAGCCCATGAACATGTTTGCATATTGTTAGTGCAGTTCCTTATACTGCCTCTGCACACTGCATGTCCATACTGGGAACATGCAGACCTATTTCTCAGTGAAAAATGAGCTACCCATCTATCACCCACTTACCCTGATACCACTTTCTCTTTGCTGACTTTTGTTTCTGTAACCTATCTTTATACATGCTGTTATTTCCATTTTTACTTGAAACTGTTACCCCAACATCTATGCTGTATGCCAGCACAGATTTCACCACTCTGTTAAATACTTGCCTTCTAGTCTATTCTTCATGCTTGTGGTTGATTGGAGACCAGAAGTGGGACTGTTTTACAAAGACCATTGGACAGGAAACAATTTTTCTCTAACCTGTATTTTGAAAGCAAGTGGGAACTTTCCAGTATTATCTTTGCAGTGTGCTCACTTGCTCTTTCGAGGTGCAATGAAAATGCTTTTTTAGAAAATAGAGCATAGAATCCAAACATTTAGGCTCAAGACTGTCTCCACAATTGCTTTGAACTCTGACTCAGGCACAGATAAAGGTGCACATGTTCTATTCTGTCAGTAGAGGGAAAGAGATCTCGTCTTATCCAGAGACAATTTGACTTGAAGTGATGCAACATATGAGCTTACATTGAAAGCATCTTCTAGGAGGAAGGTTTAAAAAAAACCACAATGTTCAAATATACTATTAATACACAACATTTTAGAGGACTCATCTTGTATACCTAGAAAAAAGGTTCTAGTTATTATAAAGGATGCTGCAGTATCTGGAAACTAAATATAGAGCAAGATACATACAGTTTACAGAGTTTTAAGAGACAAAGTGGTGATTTTGCTTCTGAGAGCCTTGAAACCTAAGTCACCACATCTGGGAGACTCCTCACTCCTGATTGAGATTAATTTTAATGCAACAGGAACACACCAAGACTAAAAGTATTCACCAAGTTTCTTTTAGTGCATAGAAATAATGAGTATAACTTTGCATTAGCAGGTATACACTTACAAGTTTTGCTTTAGTGTCATGTAACTTACCTTTTCCTTTTCATTAAATGGAAAACATTACTTAAAATGAGTATATTATCATGACTAAGAATTCTAGCAGCTAGAATTCAAGCTTTACAGTCGAAAGCTTCATGGCTCCACACTTTAAAAGACTCAGAAGCGCTAATTTACAAACAGTATTTGAGCTGAGTTAAGTTTACGAGTTAGCTATAAAATTATAATTTGGTTCTGAAGAGGAAACCTCATTTAGTCCATTGAACAAACTAATATAGTGACCCTAAATTCCAGCTTGACTCTGTAGTTATTATAACACACTACTCTAAAGACTATTAATAAGCCTAATTAGCGCATCCATCATTTATCAGGACTTCAATAACCTCACAATGACTTTTTACAGCATTTTTAGCTATTTACTCTAATGTAAGGATCCCACATTCAAATGAATTGGACATTAAGGGCCCTGATAACACAAAGTCACTAGGCGAGCATTTCACAGGCTTCTTGGCAAACAGAGCAGAAAACATCTTTACCTTCTAGGAAGGGATGCAGCTTGAGCCAGTGTGTCTTACACCAGTCTGTGGGCAAGCTTACCAAATGCCGTAACAATACTTCTGCCCTGTTTCACTCATGAATTTGACTTTCTCAACTTTCACCTTTCTTAACATTTTAGATAATCAAGCATACTTTAAGACAGATTTAAGAGTGGGCTATTTTGTAAATTTGAGATGATATGTTTTCATGTTACTCCGTGTTTTAGATTGATAAATAAAAGGCAATTTTATTTATTTGGAAGGCAGAATTAGAGAGGGAAAGACAGATAAATAGATCTACCAAAAGCCAGTTCTATCCCAAAGGCCAACTGCTGGCTAAAGACATGGGCTATAAAGCCACAGGGGTCTTCCTGGTAGGTGGCAGGTTGGTGTACTTGGGCCATCTCCTGATGCTATTGTAGCAGTGTTCACAATGAGCTCCATCAGAAGCAGAGGAGCTGGGACTCCAAACAGAATACCTGGCCAACATCTGTGTGAAAGGCAACAGCTTGACCAACTGTGCCACAAATCTGGGCCAGATTTTAGTATTTTCTAACTAATATGTCAATAAAAAGCTTCCATCAATTAACAGACAGTTGGATCATTCTGGAACTGACACATGCTCTGGAAGAGTGCCAGCAACATCAGAGAACATCAATTTCATGACCAAGCAGTGGTAGGTCAAGGAGAGAAGAGGACGGTAGGGGTAAAGACAGGCTTGATCTGGGAGGAGTCGTCTTTGACTCATCTAGCTCAATCAACTGACTGTCCACATCAGGGATTATCGTGCCTGACATAAGACAGGAAGCATGTTACATGTCATCCAAGAGAGAATTCATACCCAACTTGTTTACCTTGTGAATGTTTGTCAGTCTGCTTTCACATCAGTCACATTTAAGTTGGCAAGTTGAAAGCTCCAGAATTTAAAGGACAATTCAAGGATCTGGCATTCCTGCTCAACTGGCTGATTCACGGTTTTAAAGTACCAGCATCCCATATAGGCACCCAATTGTGTCCTAACAGCTCCACTTCCCATCCAGCTCCGTACTTATGGCCTGGGAAAGCAGTGGAGGATGGTCCCAAGCCCTGGGTCGCTGTATCCACATGGGAGACTCAGAAGAAACTCCTGGCTCCTGGCTCTGGATTAGCTCAGCCAGAAGTTTCTGAACCAGCAGATGGAAGATCATTCTTTGTCTCTTTCCTTATAAGTGTGCCTTTCCATTTAAAACTAATATTAAGAAAACTGTTTAAAAATAAGTTTTAAAAAGCTGATTCAAAACACGTTTAGGTATGTACACATACAAGTGCCCAAGTGAAATAGCTTTCAAAATGAACCGTCCGTGAAGACATGAATGGGGATTGACCAGCTTTCAAACAGGAAATAGGTTGGGGCAATGAAAAATTTTGAGTTTTGATTGTAAGATCATAGGTGGGAATGGATTTAACATGAAGAACTGTGTAGTTGAGAATTAGGCTTTATAAGGACTACTCCCAATGAAGAGAGCTTCTTTGAGAACGAAAGATACTTTTTCTCCTTAATATTAATGAAAATTTTCGTTTCCATAACCAACAAATGTTAACATACACAAACACTGTTTATTCGTTGCATATACTAAGTCTAATATTTCTTTTTAGCCAAAGGCAGGTGGGGGAGAGGACAGAGACTTTGTCCAATCCCTACTTTATCCTATCTCATGGCTTCTTCATGTGTCTAAACATCATTTCCAAGTTTAGCAAGCCCAGCTGCACCAAGGGAAATACACTCTGCACACAGACACTGCAAAGCAGTCTAGCAAACCTGTCAATGTGACACTGGCCTTCTCCTGAGACCTGGCCCACATCCTATCCCATAATTTCCAATGAGACACAACGCATTGCAGAGGATTAAAACACAGGGTACTCTGGGGCTGACAAAAGAGGTGTGTTGCTGCTATTCAGTTTCAGTAAATGCTCATTTCTGCCCATGAGTACAAACCATATATTGATATTTAAGTAAAGAATGTTAGTAGAACCAGATAGTTTTGTGCTTTGCTGATATTTACATAGTTATGCATGGCATTAGGGTCACAAACCCTATTAAATGTGTAGAATATGGAAAACTCGCATTCCTGATCTTGTCCCCTGCTATGCCATGTAGCAGTGATTTCTCCAATGTTTTACCCAGCTAAAATGCTTACAGCTGTTGTCTAGTTCTACTTTAATGCAAAACAATAAGGCATTTGTGAAATTCTTGTTTACTTCTGATTTGAGAAATTGGAAATTTGTGAGCTCGGTTGCATATTAGATTTGGCATTACTCCTTAAAACTAATCAAAAACTCATTTGTGAAGGACAAGAGGAGATTAAAAACTTGGTGAAAAATCAGTTTTTTAAGTAGCATCCGGAGTTTATTGCCAACCCTGTTTATATACTTGCATTTAGCAGAAAGTTCTTGGAAAACCTTCAATGTCAGGATCTCAAAATTCAAGCACATCTCCCTGATATGCAATTCATATATCTCTTTCAGGACCCAATGTTCTGTGCACACAAGTTCCATGTGTGCCTGGACCAAGAATTGCACCATTAGGTACATTGAATAACATGATCATCCACTAAAAGACACAGGAATATTCATTTTTCTATGATTAATTTCCTTCCCATATTAAGCATTGATATTAATCTTATATTTAGTTATTCAGCCTCTGTCTGAAATATGGTTGACTAAGAAGTTTAAGTTTTATTTTAATTGGAAAGTCAGGTCTACCTAGAGAGGGAGAAAGAGGGAGAACTTCCTTCTGTTGTTGAACTGCAAGTCGCCTCAATGGACGGATCTGCACCAATACAAAGCCAGGAGCCTGGAGCCTCTTCCGGGTCTCTCACGCGGGTGCAGGATCCCAACATTTTGGGCCATCCTCAACTTCTTTCCCAGACCACAAGCAGGGAGCTAGATGGGAAGCGGGGCTGCCAGGATTAGAACTGGCACCCATATGGGATCCAGGTGCGCTCAAGGCGAGGACTTCAGCCACTAGTCTCCTATGCTGGATGCAATAGAGAAGTTTCATATCATTATCTAATGTTACAACCCTAAGTGCTTATGGAAAACATTGTGAAGTTGATCATTACAATTTGAGCACAGTAATTTTTAAAGCAAAACTCAGAAAAGCATGAGATGTCAACAATTAACTTCTTAAAAATATGTGAGAACAGCTCTCTGGCTCGCAACCCCCTGGTTGCAACAATGAGGGCAATTTGGGAGCTGGACTAATCTGGCTCCTTTCTGCCGCCATGGAGGCAGGACAAATCAGGGCAGATTCCATTCTTAGGGCTGGGGACAGACTGAACCACTCCGCAGGGTGGCATATGCGCAGTGGCGCCTCAGCTAAGCGGGATCTGGCTAAGGGCTCTAGCCAAAAACACCCCGCAAGGAGGTGGATGAGCCCTTGGTTTTGGGCGGCGAACTCTGGGTCTTTTTGATTTGTAAAAGCTGCTCAGGGACACTCATGAATTAGACCAACTTTTGTTTAGGTGAAGCATGAATTCCTGGCAATTGCCAGTGACAGGGGCATGTAACTTTGTGCTTCCACCTGCAGGTCTACTTTAGTCAGTGATGCTGGGCCACAGTGTTTTGGGCAGAGACCAGGACAGGTGTGAGTGAGACAAGCTGAGTCAGAGCAGCCAGTGTCAGACGCATGATCTGCAGCTGGGAACAGGCCCAGTTGGGGAGCTGGGGGGACACCCTAAATGGGATGAGGTTCCCACCAAGGAGCAAGTGTGCTGGAATGGGGGCTGCGTTCTGGCTAGGAAACAGTTGTACTCTCCCGTGGCACTAGTGTGGCTGGGATTGGTTGCACCAGGCCAGGCCAAACCCCAACACCAACTGGTGTCCTGGGGAACCAGGGTAGATGTGGGACTGACTAGGCAAGCTCTCAATCCCCTACTGAGCCATCTGTGAGCTATACATGGGTATGGACGAGCCATGGCTGGGCTGATACACCCAACAAGAACCAGAACGGGGTGAAAGCCAGCCAGAAAAACCACTGTCCCTGTTAGGACAGAAGGTGAACTGAGTAGAGCTGGCTCATGGACCCCCTGGTGTGTGCAAAATAAGCACAAGAAGCACGATAGGAAACAGCCCAGAATAGGCCATGGAAAGTTTCCCACTAACATACATTTGGCATGGGTCAGGGGTGGACCAGGCTGAATTGGTTCATGTCATCCACTGGCAAACCCAGGCACCAGAACAGGGTGTGGGTCGGGCCGGGTTTGGTCGCGATGAAAACCAGTGCACAAGACAGAAAGCCAAGGTGAGGTTACCTGACTGGTTTTGAATGCAGCACCCAACCAGCACGCGTGAGAACCAGGAAGGAAGAGGGCAGAGCCAGTGGGGGGAATTGAGGGGCTGGTCCCCTCGCCAGACAGCTACTCCCACTGGAGAGCATGGGCAGGGATGGGGACAGACCAGACTGAACGGAGCTGCAACACCTGTGCACCTCATGTGGACTGGATTGGGGAAGAGCCAGGCGGGGCAGATTGTTCCTGCAGGTACAAGCATAAATTAGAGTGGGTGAGGGCTGATTGGGCTTGGTCACAGCATCAGCTAGCAGAAGCTGGCATTGGGGGCCAACTCTGTCAAGTCCAACCACAGAATCACCCAAAGAGTGCATAAACAGGGACTGAGAGAGACCCGGGAGGGAAGTGGTGGGTTCCCCCCCTTGGGTCACTATTCCCGCGGGAGGACATCAGAACTAGGACGAGGGCTGGGGTGGCTAGATGGAGAGGCACTCAGCAACATTCGTGAGGGCTAGACAGTTGAGTTGGTTAGAAGGAACTAAGGTATAATACCCATTGATAGGTATAGGAGCCAAATGGGATGCGGGACAGACTGGATTAGTCGGCTATGCACACTGGCAGGCCAGGGTGGGGGGGCGGGCCTGGTGGGGATTATTGTGGGTCGCCCCCACTGGGCTACAGCTCCCACTAGTTGATAAATGGGTCGAGTGCATGCTGGGCAGAACCACGCTGGACTACAACACCCATTGGTTCCAGTGCAAGTCGGGACTGAGAGCAGAACCAACCTAGCAATTGCAACCACCAGCTGATCGTGGTGATGGACTGTGCCAGGCCCTGTGCTTACTAGAACATACGGGAATCTGGTCTGGGAATACCTCAAAGTTTCTTGGGAGATCTCCTCAACCGAACTGCTGAACTCAGAACCCTAGCCAAGAAAAGACAGAGGACAGAACAAGTCAATCAACCACCTCAACTATATGTTGGGCAGCGAAATACTGGGCAGATAAAGACTCTATGATGGACTGTGACAATCAGTGGATTCTTCAATGACCTCATCGAGCTGGAAGTGGCGAGATTGGCAGCGATTCACAACTGGAGAACTATTACAACCACTTGAGCAGGTATCTCAGAGCATGCCCCAAATCCGGGACTTTGGGCCGGTGGGAAACTGGGTGGGGCTTCTCCCTCAATATCCCCCTTTGCCTCAGATACACGAAGGAAACAATATGGACATAAAAATCTTACCCACATCTCTATAGCCCCTAAACCTTTGTACCGTAATTAACTATGTACAGATTGTTAACAATAAAAAAAATGTGAGAACAATTAGTTTTCTTACCCTTATGCAATTAAAATACTGCTACTAGTTTTCTCATTTTTCTTTGTAAAAAATGTTTCTAAGCCCAAGCATATGGTGACTCATCACAACTTTGTCACAGTGAGTGGGCAGCGAGCATAAGCCAGAACTCCAGCATTAACCAACAGCTGTCATTTCTTTCTTAGGACTCACACATCCTCTCCCGGACATTTCCTGGGGCAGCCTTTTACAAATTACTCAAATAATTTGGAATATTAGCAAGTCCCATCTCCCCCGGCTCAAATAATCTTAGGAGTTGACTTGGCATAATAAAATTGCCTAATAGCATTGCTGTAGACTGGTTTTTATTTTTGGAATGACTTCAGATCGAGTATTTTATATTGTTATTTCTTTTAGATTATATAGAATGTCTTATGTAAATAATTCCTTTGTCTGACATTTAGTGCAGCATACAAACTTAGAAGGCAATTTTATTGGCTGTCATTATTGTATAACAAAAACATTTATTCCCCCATGCTATTTTTTTCACCTTTGTGGAAGGGTGAATTTGTCTATTATTTTCTTCCTTTGTGGAAGAAAGACATTCAGTCAAGTATTATCCTATAAGTTACAAAGGTGCCAACACAGAGAACTGCTTAAACATTATGGAATTGATGTTCCCTTCTAATAATGACAAGGTAGTAGTGCTGTCACAGCTTCATAGGATTATCTGGGGCCACTAACTTGCATCCTTTCTCAAACCATTGTTGATGTGGTTGCAGACATCACAACCAAGTTTCAAGATAGTAGACAAGATGATGAATTACAATTGCTGGCAAGGTTTTATTCAAGTGTGATTATCTTTTACAGACATATGCTGGAAACTTTTCCCAACAACCCCCAGTTACAGTGAACCAGTCAGAAATCTGTTCCGTATACATACACACACACACACACACCACACCACAGCCAATGGGACTGGTAACTTGCTTCTGAGCTAGTCACATTCTCTATCAAATGCTGAAATATGGGAAGTGGGCATTAAGCAGCTAGTGATCTTTGTCATAGAAGCGTTGGAAAAGCAACTGCTGTATTTCTCCGTTCCTCTTCCTTACTATTCACATTCAACCTTTTTCCCAAAGAGGTAGCATTGACTAACCACACTGGCTAGATATTAGAATCTATTGGGATTTATCTTACTAGGAGGCAGGATTACTGGTCCTAGAAGACTAGCCTATGATCATGAATCTTCTCAACTGCCCTGTGCCAAACTAATAAACAGACCAGAAGAACAAAAGTCACACTCTTAGATTCTATGCTTATTCCTTAGTAAGTGAAACTGGGGAATCCCAGACCTAGCTTTCTCTGAAGAAAAAATGGGACATGAAACCTATTACAGCTTCCAGAAGGAAGATACAAATTAAGGATGACAGGCAACCAATTCTTACTCAAAAAGCAGGTAATACTCCCCACTTGCTTATAAAATTTGATGTCAGCACTAAGAAGGAATGAGACACCGGATGAACCAACACCCCTTCCTCCCCGAGAAAGAAACTATTCTATTGGCTGAAACTTCTCTACAGCTGAGAATGTTTCCAACTTTGTAGTTTGTGTTTCTGCCACCTATAGTTTCGTGCTCTGTCTTGTTATGATTTGTCATTTAGGAGGCTTTGTCATGGGGACTCTGAACAGCATGACTAGCCTCTTGCCTATAGCAATGTCATAACTGTTCACTTGTTTTCTCCCACTAGATTAATGGCTTCGTAAGGATAAAGATCGTGGTATGGTCAATTTTGTAGCTTTAGGGAGTTGTGAAGTGGTTGACACACTGTCCTCCATCAATGGTAATTGGGCTTATTAATTGATAATGAAAATAACTGTTGATTCATAAATTAACTCAAGCTACAAAATGCTTATAAATTCAGAAGTTAAAATCTTAATGTGGAGAGCTCAGTGTTGTGGCATACATGGTAAACCTCCGCATGCAACTCCAGGTATCTCAGAGGGAAATCTGATTGAGTTCCAGTTGTTCTATTTCCAATGCAGCTCCCTGCTAGTACACCTCACAAAGCAGCCCATGTCTGAAGTGTGTGGGCTCCTGTAGCAATGTGGGAGACCTGGAAGAAGCAACAGGCTCCTGGCTTCACTGCAGCCCAAGCTCGACTCTTTGAGAGTGTAGAAGATTCATTCTCTCTGCTTTTTCAAATAAATTGTCCATATATTAACACTTTATACAAAAGTTTATTCTAGGGAGCAGCATGACATTGACTTTTAAACATATATATGTTATCACTCAAATGATAGAGATAAACCGCTTATACTCAGCCCTGCCTTCCACAGATTGTGAAATTGAGCGTGAATGGGGCCTGGATTTGTGAAAGGTCTCTCCAGTGAATTTGCTTTGTAAATCAAATCACTAATGAGATAGCAAGGTGTAATCCATGCATCCTTCCTTCCCCACCCACTGGAAGGACTCCCATCCCTGCTTTTAACAGTTCTCAACCATGCTTAACAGAATCACCTGGGCCACTTGTAAATGCCAGATGGATAGCCTTCAGCCCAGAAAATGAAATTGGAATCTTAGATTAAAAGCCCTAACATCAGCTTTCTTCATAGTTTTCAATGAAAAGAATTGTCAATGACACAGCAAATGCCAACATTTTTACCCACTTGCACATAAAGCAGTGGCATGAAGCATTAGCAAATTTGATTACATTAAATGCCACAGTGATCTTTCAGTCATCAGTTCACACATGCCTGATTTCGCAGCAGCTAGATACTGCCGGGGTGCCAAGGTGCCGCTTCACTTCAGGTGTCTCCTGCTGCCTGGTTGCTGATTACCTTGTCTCTCAATTCCTATTCCTTTGCAACCCAATGGTTGCAAATATCTGCATTTTGTTGGTCTTAAACAGATACTGGTTTATTTTCCATGATCCTTTCTTTCAAAAAAGGGGGTGTGGGGGTATACTGTTTTTCCAAAAAGGTGAGTCAGAAATAAACAACTAGAACTTGAACAAATGCCCACAGGCAATGTTGGCATTGCAGACAGCAGCTTAACGTGCTACACCGCAGCACTAGTCTGTTTCTCTGACCCTATCAAGTTATCCCCTCTGATGCTTGCCTTGACCCCTGATGCTTTATATGTGCTCATGTTTGTGCATACAATATATAGAACATATAGCATATATAATGATCAAAGTAATCGTAAATAAGTTAAACATAAATGCATTATGGAAATATGATATTTCTATAATGTACTTTATTCTATTATATTAACCTAATATATTTTATGTGTATAAATTATATCATCTCTTACATATTACATATATTAAAATGCAGCTGATTATATAATATACAATACATAATATATACTATATATAGTATATATGCATATACTCTATACATACTATCAGTTACATATATAGTGTATCTATTGCATACATAATGTGCATGTATTATGTAATACATGGTGTATTATGTTATAAATATATTTGCAATTGTATACCGTGTAATATGTTACATTATATATACTTGTAGATAATGGCATATAAGTAGGATTCATTTTGTATTATGCATTTTATGCTTTTTATGTACAAATTGTATTAGATTATGCATTATTACATATAATATAGCATGTAAATGTATCACACTACAAATAAATTGTATATAATCAATAACATAATACATTATATATTATATATTAATGTGTGACAATGTATATTACATATATATGTGATAAATATATTAAATGTATAATATACTGTATAAATAGTGTAAGTTCTATACTATAAGACAGTATAAATTCATATTATATAACATGAATATATGATTTGTATATAAGTATATTAATTGTATCAAAGGATACATGATGTGTAATATATATATACGCATACATAATATATCAAAGGAACATCAGATTTACAGAAAGAAACAAAATGAACAAACTTTCATCTGCTGGTTCACTCCAAGCCACTGCAATGGCTGGAGCTTAGCCAATCTGAAGCCAGGAGCTTCTCACAGGTCAACCATGCAGGTGCAGGAGCCAAAGACTTTGAGCCATTTTCTCTTTCCCAAGCCAGAAGCAGGGATCTGGATGAGATGAGCAGCAGCTAGGCCATGGACTGGCTCCTGCATGGGACCCTAGTGCTTAGAAGGTGAGGATTTAATCATTAAGCCATGGTTCTAGGCCCCTCAGATATATTCCAAAGCACTGTGACATTTCATCCTTATCAGCTCTTGGCATTCTTCTATTGTGGCACAGCACCACATTAAGTAGATTATTCAATAAAAAAGATCAACTAGAAGATAATTAAGCATTTGAAAGTTAGTATCTATTCTAGGATAATAAATTCAAACTGATACCAATTTGTAATACATTGTTAATTTGTCATAAAACAAACCTGAACGTGAATGGTATTTGTGCTTCTGGATGTCTCACCTTCTATTATCCGACTGGGATCTCTTCTCTCAACTCTCAGAAATGCTTTAGATCAATTAATACTGATCAATAGGGGCCTTATACAATGGCTCAATGGCTAGAACCTCACCTTGCAAGTGCTTGGATTCCATATGGGTGTCCCAACTGTTCACTTGCCTTCCAGCTCTGCTTGTAGCCTGAGAAAGCAGAACCTGGCTCAAGGCTTGAGACCCTGCACCCATGTGGAAAACCTGGAAGAAGCGCCTGCCTCCCAGCTTCGGATCTATTCAGCTCCGGCAACTGCAGCCATTTTGGTGAGAGAACCAGTGGATGGAAAATCTTTGTTTCTTCTTTCCTCTGTATATATCATCTGCATTTTCAATGAAAATGTTTAAAAAGCCATGACCTATAGGAATGTAGTGATTAACAAGTCTTAAATCTGTGACAAAAACCACTCTTACGTGCCATTCTTTTGGTGTCTTGTTAGACATCAAATCTACAATCTCTACTTTGTTATTAGTGTCTCTAGTTTACAAAGCAGCCTCCCCCTTACTACTACATTGTGTTCAGGATTTTGTCATCTTAGATCTGTCAACCACACGCCTTTTGGTGTATCAGTTTCCTCTGCCTCCTTCTCAGGCTTTCCCTCACAAGGCTGTCTCACCAAGCTTCACCCTGTCATTATACAGGAGTTGTTCCCTCCAAGAAAACTATTTTGCATTGTGATTTCTTTGCTTTAACACTATCCTTCAGGACTCTTCGCTAAATTTCTACTTCTTGTATACTCACATTTTCATTACAAAGAAGTACTTGAGGTAACTCACTTCACTCCCAGGAAAGGCTTATCTAAGCTAACGGTTTGAAATATTCAAGTCTAACATCAATAGCTCCATCGGTTTGGCATCTGCTGGGTGATGGATGGCAACAGAATGCACAGAGAAAGGGTCATGGGCGAACCCAGGGGGCAATCAGAGCAGTGGGCCCAACTCAAAGCTTCTATAGTCACAGAAGAGCTACCTTCCTTGGTCATGCATGCCCCCAGTGGCCCATCAATCCCCTACTAATCCAACTTTAAGATGTTCAGAAAGTTGGCGTAAGTTGCCACCTCTATATACTGTAATTTGTAACTTTGGGTTTTGAACATAAGTTGGAGAGCCTAATCATTTTCAAATGACCACACTGGCCTGCAGGGGACCTCTGCTCTCCCCTACAGATGACATCAGTGCCTATACACACTGTGGGATCTTCTGAGTATGAATCGATCCTTTGGAGGTTCTCATGGACTGTGGAACCCTCTGTCAATCCTATTCCTCGTTTACTGCATGAAATCCCTAATCACAGTTCACTGTTTTTTCCTTCCTGAATCCAAAGTTCTTCCTACCATTACTGCCATGTCATTTTCCTTCTTGCACTTTATATATGTACAGCTTGTGTTCCTGAATAGCACAGCCTTTCACTGATACCAGGAAACATTCATTTGTAAATCTCCTTTAAAATTGCCAGCTCTGTGGCCTTGTCCTTATTGGGCTCCAGAAAATCATTTAATTATGACCCATTGAATAATTAATATAAAAATCAGTCGTTTCATGCTTGTATTGAGAGTGTTACCCTAGAGTACCAATTATTTGTATTTCTTAGTCTTTTAGCGAATGTAATGCTAAACCTCTTGCTGGGCATTACTAGGAAGCAATGACAAAAAGTGAGCCTATTTAAACATTCAGGAGCTAAGGCATCAAACAGAACAGTTATGCAACAGGAATTAGCTGGAAAAATGCATTTAAATATGAATGTATTGATGTTTGTGCTAGCATTATATAGGGTAAATGTTCAGAGAATTAAGCAACAGTTTCAAATACAGTATATTAGAGAACACAAGATGTGTTTTCTCAGAGCTATTAGGACTCTTGGGAATGAAGCAGGTATTTTCCTTCAACATGATACATGTATTTGAATGCATTGTAGCTAGAAAAACTGATGTAAAATATATATAATGAGCAAAAAAACAGGAGGTTAAATATATAAGAATTGTTACAGCAAAATTCCATTTTCAAACTTAAGATCTTACAGGAAAAGATTAGGAAAGTGATTTCCTCTAATGCATTTAGTGCCATACAGCCACAAACATCAACAGAATCGCATATGAATTGAACACATTTGGACTTACAGCTTGTGATATTCTGCAGTCAAACTCTCAGATATATTCTTATGAGTGCTTTTTTTGTTAAATGAGCTTATTGGCTGTATTCTTGGGGGTGAAGCTTCCTGAATTGTAGGGGAAGATACTTGCCTAATGGCTGTTGAGTCTAAAATATCCCAAAGAGCACAATTTCCATGTCAAAGTCATTTCTTTTCTCTTGCTACAGAGGTTTCATACTATCTGGATACAGCATTCCCAAGCATTTAAAGTTATTTTAACACATCTTTTTCAATAATGTCTTTCATCACTCCTGTCCAATTTTTTTTTCCAACATCATGTTTCTAACAATTCCTAATGAAAGGCAACATCTAATAATCTGAAATTCAGCTCTTCCACATGAGTTAGTAATGCCCAAACATTCAGATGGGGAAATGCTGTGATTGGGGAAAGATGCCAGCAGCTGCCAAACAGCTGTCTAAAAATCTCCATGAACATTGGTGAAATTAAGAAAAATTCTTCTGTGAGCTAGATTTTAAAAATAACACCCACTGTTGCAGAGTTTGGGTTTATTTTTTTTTCAGACTCCTCAAATTATTACAAGTCCCCTTGGTATTTGACTTTAGGTTTAGAGAAAATATCCTGTAAAGTTTCCAAAAACCTGGTATACTTTAATATTGATTATTTGTCACCATAAGAGGGTTTTCTGTAGTAGAAATTGTATTTATTGATTCCTTTAAGACCTGTTAAGCTAAAAGGTAAATTTTGACAAATAGGAAAACCCAATTATGTCTTCTATTGAATTTAAGATAGTGAAAAATATTCTTAGACAAGGTATCAAAATTTTAAGGTACAAAACTCTGCAATATGAGTGAAGAGTTTCAAAGCTAGGCAGAAATATTGTATCACCAAAAAGAAAAAAAAAAACAAGAAAATCTTAGTTACTTGACAATTTCTGCATCTTTACTGCCTCAGGGAAGAAATTTTTCCTTCTGTCTAGTTTATGATTTTCAGATTACACTTGCTGTGTTAAACACATTATACGTACAGACACATCAGAATGTACATACACAAAATAAAAATAAACACAAGTTTGTTACCCTGTGCATCGTTGATATTTGACAGCACAAACTAATGAGCAACTCTAATGGGTAGTTAAAATTTGGGCTAATAAAATAGTTTAACAAAAAAAAAAGTTTGAGGATGTGACAGTATGAGGAGTCAGACGGGAGAGGCAATTGGGTCTCTGGTCCCTGGCAAAGTTACCTTTTAACATCTGAAACTGCTTCTCCACCCAGCCCCCTGCCTTTCTGCCAGTCTATAATGTTCCCTTTCATATCAGCAAAGATGTTTAAGTCTCAATGCTCACTTTTACTGAAACTTGAAGTGTAAATAGTTTTATTAAAACTAGAAGTTACAAAGCTAGAAATGCCAAGATGATCATTAAAGTTGGAATGAGTTTTATACAGCATTAGACATCACTGCATACAACCACAACTTTCTGTTCCGATTCCAGCTTCCTGCTATCAAACACTGAGAAGAAATGGGTAATTGCCCTGGCAGCGTGGCCTAGCTGCTAAAATCCTCGCCTTGAACGCCCTGGGATCCCATATGGGCGCCAGTTCTAAACCCAGCAGCTCCACTTCGCATCCAGCTCCCTGCTTGTGGCCTGGGAAAGCAGTTGAGGACGGCCCAAAGCTTTGGGACCCTGCACCCGTGTGGGAGACCCAGAAGAGGTTCCTGGTTCCCAGCTTTGGATCGGCTCAGCATGGCAGTTGCGGCTCATTTGGGGAGTGAATCATTGGACGGAAGATCTCCTCTCCGTCTCTCCTCCTCCTCTCTGTATATCTGACTTTGTAATAAAAATAAATCTCAAAAAAAAAAAAAGAAAAGAAATGGGTAATGGCTTAAGTCACTGGATCTCTCCGCTCAGATCAGAGCCCGGGATTCTCCCACCATTTCCTTACTTTATCTCTAGATTGTATGAGCATTGCAGAGACTAAGCCCACAGACAGATCAGTTTTACAGGCTTTCAAATAAGCCATGTTAAAAATATGAAGTATGCGTATCCCTTCCTATCACCTAACATTACCTACTGGCTCCAACAAATCTACCTTCTGAGCAAAATTTAGGTCAGGCTCCTGAGAGTTCTGAGTTCCCGCTGCAACCCAACCCCTATAACATGAAGCAGAACCCAGGCTCCTGACCTTCTCCCTGGGCACAAGGTGTCCTCCTCTGCCTTTTATCAAAAAGAGCTCACTGCTTTAAGGAAGAGACCCGCTTCCCTTACAGGCTTCTACTCCGTGGAGTCCAGCAGCCATAGGCTTCTCCAATGAATAAGAATCTTAAGGGCCAGTACTGTCCAGAGAACCAATCTGGGGGAAGTCCTGCAGCAAATGTCCTCTCCCCTAGATGATCTGGAGCCCACCTGACCATCATGAATTCCCTCAAGACCACTGCATCTTGATCAAAGGAAAGGTCACGAGCTTCGCTGACCCATCAGCAAGCCTTGTACATATTCACCGCTCAGCCCGAATTTCTGTCCGTAACAACCTTCACCCCCCTATTCCTTAAGGAACCCAGAAGTTAAGCCATAGCTGCCCGACTCTTTGCTCTGCACTTTGCAATAATACTTAATTTTTTTTTCCATCACCCCCATGTCAACGATTGTTTTTTATCTGACATGCAAAAGCCAGACTGTGGTTGGAGGCATCTCTGTAGAATTCCTGACTACAGTCTTAAGGAATCGGGGATGAAGGGCATGCATTTCAGTTCAACAAGGACAGAGATGTTGAATTTTAGCAAAAATCCTTACAAACCAGTTTCATTAAAAACTGGTGGGCCCAGCGTGATAGCCTAGTGGCTAAAGTCCTTGCCTTGAACGCAACGGGATCCCATATGGTTGCCAGTTCTAACCCTGGCAGCCCTGATTCCCATCCAGCTCCCCGCTTGTGGCCTGGGAAAGCAGTTGAGGATGGCCCAAAGCCTTGGGACTCTGCACCCGCATGAGGGACCTGGAAGAAATTCCTGACTCCTGGCTTCGTATTGGTGCAGCTCCAGCCATTGCAGCCACTTGGGGAGTGAACCATCAGATGGAAGAACTTCCTCTGTCTCTCCTCCTCTGTATACCCGCTATCTGCCTTTCCAATAAAAAGGAATTAATCTTAAAAACTGGTGAGTGTGAGAGCTGGGACTGGAGTTGGACCAGGCCATGCAGGTCTACAACACCGATTGGACTACAGGTGAGCTGGATTTGAGGGAAAGCCAGGTTGGGCTAACCAACTGTGTCCATTTGTTCTATCCTGAGCCAGAATAAAAGCAGGCTGGTTGGGCTTTGCTGCAGTACTGGTTGGCAAGTGCTGGGACTATGGGTCAAATCCTGTCAAGCTAGATTACCCAGGTCTGAAAGTGGGCCCAGTAGGGAAACTGTGGGCACCTCTGATGGGTTGAAACTCCCAATGGAGTGCATGAAGACCAGAGATGGGCCCAGCACTGTAGCCTAGTGGCTAAAGTCCTCGCCTTGAACGTTCCAGGATCCCATATGGGCGCCGGTTCTAGTCCCGGCAGCTCTGCTTCCCATCCAGCTCCCTGCTTGTGGCCTGGGAAAGCAGTCAAGGATGACCCAAAGCCTTGGGACCCTGCACCCGCGTGGAAGACCTGGAAGAAGTTCCTGACTCCTGGCTTCAGATCGGTGCAGCTCCGGCTATTACGGCCACTTGGGAAGTGAATCATCGGACATGGAAGATCTTCCTCTCTGTCTCTCCTCCTCTCTTTATATCTGACTTTGCAATAAAAATAAATAAATCTTAAAAAAAAAGAAAAAGAAAACCAGAGATGAGGAAGGGCCTGACTAGACAGAAGCTGACACCTGCCAGCATGAGTGTGGGCTGGACAGTGGAGTCGGTTGGGTTGAACTGGGCTCCACCGCCCATTGATGTGTATGCAAGCTGAATGGGATGTGCAACAGACTAGACCAGCCCACTGTGCATACTATCAAGCACGGGAACCAGGGCTGGGTGCGGGCCAGGTAGGGGTTACTGGGGGTCATTCCAACTAGGCTGCAGTTCCTGCTGCTGTATATGAGGGCCGAGTGTTGGGCTGGGCCTCATCATCTGTTGGTTTGAGTAAGATGTGGCTGCAGACAGAACTGATTCAGCACTTGCAATTAGCAGTGTGTACGTAGGTTGATGTGAGTGATAGACTGAGACAGAACTTGTCCTGACAAGCACACACAAGAGTCAGGTCTGGGATCACCTCAAACGAGTTCTACATGCAGAGCCCTCCAACTGAACTACTAGACTCAGACATCCAAATACTGACTGTAGAGGGCAAGTGTCTGAACAGGGCCTCCTCAGTGGAAGATATGGACCAATGGATGGCATGTCCAGATGCTCATGCAGGATATGGCAGTCCATGAGGGCCTGAAAAGGACATCTGGTACCGTAACAGAGGAAGGAGGGCAGAATTAAGCAACTATCCCAACCTAGCATTGACAGCAAGTATCTGGACAAATTGAGACTTGAAGGTAGCCTACGTCAGCCAATAGACCTTGGAAGGACTTCCTCATCCTTAATGGATGAGTGACAGCTTGCAAGAACCATCACAACTACTGAAGCAGACCCCTCAGAGCATGCTCCACATTGCGGCTCATGATCGCAGGTGGCTAGACCCCATCCTGTGATAATAATGTTGTAGGGTTTTTGACCCTGAGTACGGCAGCAACCTCAATTCTTGTCTCGCAGGAAAGAATTTTCATGCAGACACAGTTTAGTTTTAAAGTAAGATTTATTAGAAAAGCTGAGAAAACAGACTCCCGTCCTAGTGACGGGAGGGGGCTCTCAGATAGAAAAGACCCTAGCCCCCTGCCATAGTGGCAGGAGGAGAAGCAAAAAGAGACCCGTATTAATGGTGGTGAACGCACCTTTTAAAGGTTTATTTCGAAGAGGAGGCTTTCTAAGGGCAAAGGAATTTCCTGGTCCTCAGGTATCTGCCTTTGGGACCAAAAGACCAGAGGGGTGCTAGACATAGGACATTCCAGGCCTTAGGAGGTAACATTTTAACAACTCTCCAGATATCTAGCACTCATTAATATCACTAAATGTCACACAACTGGTTGTTTTCTTTGGTTGAAGCATACTGACAAACTTGGTCTTATTAACTTCTTCAGTGTGAAGAGAGGATGGCAAGGTAGTGGGCTCATTGCTGTCTGGGGATTTATTACAAAGTAATCCAGGATCCCTAAGAAAAGTGGTTTAGCCCAGACACATGCCTTTCCAGAGTCCATAAACTGTGGCTAATGTTCTTTTCACTGCTTCAGGGAAAAAATGTCAGTTACAGAGAGAGGGCAGACAGAAAGGGGAGAGGGAAAGAGAACAGGTGTGGGAGGGGTGGTGGTACAGGGAAATGGGGTGGAGAGAGAGAGAGAGAAAGAGAGACAGAGAGACAATTATTTCATCTTCTGCTTCACTTCCCAAATGGCTCTAACATCCCTGGCAAGGCTAGGCTAGGCTAAACCAGGAACCTTAAATTCCATCCCAGTTTGGCAGGAAACCAAGCACTTGGGCTATTGTCTACTGTTTTCCTAGGTGTATTCACAAGGAACTGGACTGGAAGCAGAGCCTCTGGA
This sequence comes from Ochotona princeps, assembly GCF_030435755.1. Taxonomy (NCBI): domain Eukaryota; kingdom Metazoa; phylum Chordata; class Mammalia; order Lagomorpha; family Ochotonidae; genus Ochotona; species Ochotona princeps. Next base: position 15,214,236 of record NC_080836.1, read on the forward strand.
CTTCAATCTGGCACGAATATTGAATTCTGGCACTCCAGCAGTGGCTGAATTCACTATACCCCAACACCGATAGCACCAATTTCCTTTTCAAGTATGGCCCAGATTTACTTCATTATAAACTACATTTGTGGGTCATATTATAATCAGGATACCAAAAGACTGCAAAGAAATAGATGCAAAAGACAGAAAGGACTACGTTTCCCTGGGAATCCTACAGCCTGAAACAGGAGAAAAGATAGGGATACGTAGAGCTGGAGAGAGAGTATATGAGTAAGAGAAAAACCCAAGGAACCAGACCACTGGTCCAGATAGCTTGGGAATGTGGTCTCTGTTCAAGCTCAGCTTGTCATCACTTCAGGGGCAGGGAATCAATAACCACATCCCTCACTTCAGGGTAAACTTATATGTTCACCCAGGAATGGAGTCACAATGGCTAGTGTTATCTTGATTCCTGAAACTACAAATACGTCATTCATGCAAATAAAGGCATCTATTACAATCTGAATCGGAGACCGCATTATTGGCTATTTCACTTCTTTACAGGAAGAAATGCTGTGTAAAAGCACTCTTATATTTTAAGGACACAGATGATACACAGCCATCAGTTTTCAGTAACTCTTCCCAAAATTTTTGCTTGAAGGATCTCAACAAGAAACAAGAAACTACATAATTGGCGGAGAATCATCGAAAACAAATTCAATCTGTTGTCCTTGGAGGACTCAGCTTATTTTCCTCCGGAAAATCTTTTTAGAATGTTAGATGTCTCAGTAATGTTAGTGGGTAGGAGACCAATATAATTTGGCAGAAACAACTCTTTTTGCCTGGAATAATGGCCTATCAACTTCCCTGTGCAGATTTTGGCTTTTTCTCTTTCCAGTCCTGGCACCCACTGCTTGCTGTCTTCCTATAACTGAGCCCCTGCGCTTATTGAATAAAGAGATGATCCAGTTTAGCATAGAAGGTCCCAGAAGGAAGCAAGGAGGAGCAGGTGTGTTTTATCTCAAGCCCAGCAGGCTGTCTTCTACAGTAGGCTCCTGTGGCAGCCAAGCCAGCTGTGCGATACAGAAGGGGAAAGGGCCAGAGTTATGGCTCAATACATGCGCTCATGTTACTAGCCGTAACTACAGGCTATTGCTCACAGCATCCCACGCTTCTTGAAAATGCCTGAAGAATGCGTCTTACCCCCTTGCGTCTACCCAAACACTCAATCTCTCTCTTTTTAGGAAGCAGAGACCTATTCAGCCAATCATCACTTTGGGCTGGAACACGAGAGTTTAACATTTATGCTGACTTTTTGAAGCTATTTTAAAAAGCTTATGAACAAATGCATCACTGAAAATCTGTACAGAATTTGATTTTTCCAGTCTTTTGGAAGAACCCTCATGAAGCAATACATTCAGTTTTCATCTTAATGTATGTTCCTCAGCAGTGGACCTTGAGCCACAGGTCTGTCATTTACTTGAAAGGTAAAGCAACCACTTAGTAGGGGGTGGAAAACGAGACAAAGAAAGAAGGGCTCATTAATGAGCCAGCCACCATTCTAGGTCAGGGAAGCTTAATTCCGATGAGAAAAACCCTGCAAGGCAGAATAAAGATCCTGCCAAGTTAGCTCACACAGGGACTAAGAGATGGTGTTATAGTTTTCATCTTCTTCCTGCAGCCATTGGTTAAGCACTGCTCCCAGGCGTTCCTAATTCCCCAGTGATAAGGTTGCTGAGGCTGGCTCATTAGCCAGAGAATGCCCTCAGGCCAGGAAATACAGTTTCTGGCAGTTGGAAGTCAGATAACCTTGCACCAAAGTGGAAAACATAAGGGGCACCTGCAGTCTAAGGCCGAGTCCTGCTGATACTGAGCAGTTGACTTTCTCAGGCCACAAATCCTGTATACATGGTAGGTCAGTCTAATTGCCAACTTCAGAGATGAGCAATTTGCACTGGTTTATTGACTTTCACACGTTATCTCTGCATCCCTTTGATGGTCCAGGCAGGAAATATATGGCTTAGAAGTTTGTTTCTTTACATACTTTAAATTCGACTTTGTGACCATCACTCCCTGGCTTGTCCTGATATGATTATTCAGCCCTTGGCACGTTAGAATCTGTATCATTTCAAATTTCTTTAAACATAGCTATACTTAAAAATAACCTGCTGTATCTGATTTACACATTTCGTTTCTCTTTTGGCTTCTTGATTCTGAAAGCGTCCACATTTTGTTAATTGTTATTAACATTTATGAAGTTTTTTTCATGACATGTTTCAATCTTTAACAATGTTAAAAAGCAATTTACATGTAAGACTTAATTGTCCAGATATTTTGTAAAACTTTAGTCTTTTATCTCATTTATAGCTAAATATTCTTGGGGGTGGAGAGCAAGGTGGGAAGTGGCATACCCCAGTTAAACTGATATGGTGACATTCGGGACACCAAAAACAAAATTATTCAATTCTTATAGGTGCCTGCACACGGTAGTGTTTTTCCAGTAGCTACTTCAAGCCAAACAATTTATACTGCATATTTCTATATAAGATTCTTACCAAATTAGATTTTCGATGCTGCTTCCTTTATATAAGTATTTGACTCTCTGGATCTGTTTTTCAAAATGATTTATGGCTCAGTTTTGGAAGACTCCAATTGAGTTAAGATTGAAATGGGTTGAAATGTGCATATTGTTTTGATACAGATTAAGCAGCAAGAGCAACAAGGGAAATGCCAGCATCGAGTTTATTTCAAATTTAGGAGAGGAAAGAAATGAGGCACTCGCGATGGTTTAAACACCTTTTCAAAGTTCTGGAACTCCCATTTTCGTAACATAAAAAGCTAAAAATGGAAGATCACAGGGAGTGATAATGAAGATTCCTGTAAATGATGCTTTTCTGCAATCCGTTTGAGCTCTGAATCATTCAGTAATCATGGTAAATCCTACCCTATCTGTTGAATCTCACTCAAGTACTCTTCCCTGAGGCTCTCATCTGTGGTCGGGCGATCACAAAAACTAAAAATTCAATCATGAATGGCCAACATAAGATATTTATTCATCTGGGGAACATGGGAAGGGATCTTAATATTCAATTCAGCCAATAGCACAATCTAATAAAAAAACCAAAATGCCGCAAAACTCATTATCCAAACATCCTATTGAGGGAGGCTAGGACTAGAAGCAAGCCAGACTAGCACCAGCACGCAAACACTCAACAACAGGATGGAAGCTCCGTGTCACAAATATTTGCCAGGGGACAAGATTCAGTTTTCAACACAATTAAGGCAGAAAGGACTCTATTATGATCGTCTCCATCGTCACGGTCACTAATATGTAACCACCACTCTTGCTCCTGGGAGATAACATACTGAAGACACACATGCAAATATCCCTAGACAGTAAGGCAGCAGCAGTTTGTCCTTTTCTTATGACAACCCTCTGTTCAAGAGTTTCTCTTATTTCACCTCTACTTTCGGCATTGTGTCCACTCTCCAACTCTCATCGACACCAAGACAAGAATCCTGCCTCGCCTCACCAGCTTCTTGTGACAATATTAATCACAAACAGTGAAGAGCCGTAAATCTGCTCCCAAATATTAACACTGACCTGCTTTTAAAATAACCAACACATGAACAAAAATAAAATTCTCTGACTGCTAAGATGGAAACAACAACGTATGATACACGCAGTGCCGTGCAGACAGAGCTCATGTTTTGCCATTTTGTCCTAACAAACTAAAAGCCAAATAACATTGAAAAGCCAGTGACCAAACTAGACCCCTAAACAAAGTTTCACAACATACCTGCACAAAGCTTCCTTTGGAAGCAGGAAAGCTGGAACAGTGAAGTCAGAACAGCGACTCAACATTCTCCAGAGAATGCGTGGGAGAGTCTCCTCTTCCAAGAAAGGGAACCATCTTGACAATGCTAGGATCTTCTTAAGTAAGAGCAGCTTCAGGAGAAACTAATTAGCTCAAATGTAACCAGTGGCGTGCTATCAAGCCTAATTGACCAGGGAGACCTGGACACCCAACCCCAGCCAGCGTTAGCCAATTGTCTCACCTAAGAGGGAAGAAAACAGCTGAGAAACATTTGTAACAATTCCCAGAACAGCACCACAGCCTGCTGTAAAATATGGGAGACCTAACTACATTCTCTTTCCCACCACACTGCTGGGAGCCTATTTAAATATTTTCTTTGACTTTTTACATCTTGACTAGTTCTCAAGAAAGTAATGAAAACACACACGCATTAAAAAGGCGAGCAACAGTGTTACAGGACATACCTCAAACATGAGAACCACAAATGGCAAGAGCTTAGGAGACCCAGCATTTAAACAAGAGTGTTTATCATGCAAAGATTCTAATGGATCAAGCAGAACGCTTGCGAGGGTGTGTGGCAGGTAACGCACAGGTGTAAATCCTAATAAGGTTAGTTCCCCAAAATGCCCAAGATGAAAAACATTTTCCTGGGTTTCAAGAAAGCAACATGACTAAGGAAGAGCAAAATGAAGAAAACAAGCATTTGAAATAATAAGGACTGACACCTTCACGAAGTGAATATAAAAAACAAACAAAACAAACCACAGACCCAGGGAATTTAGAGATCACCCAGAGGAACACATCTCCTTCCACTTATGGAAACCTTCCACATGGATACAGCATTGTCAAACTAGAGAAAGCAACAAACTCTGAACGATTCTAAGTAGCGAAGATGCCTTACTTACCTTTTTTTTAAATTTAGTTATTTTCATTGTAAAGGCAGATTTACAGAAAGGTTCACTCCCCAAGTGACCTCAGTAATTGGAGCTGAACTAATTCAAAACCTGGAGCCAGGACCTTCTTGCAGGTCTCCCACGCAGGTGCAGGGTCTCAAGGCTTTGGGTCATCCTACACTGCTTTCCCAGTCCACAAGCAGGGAGCCAGATGGGAAGTGGAAGAGGCAGGATATGAACTGGTGCCCAAATGGGACCCTGGCTTATGCAAGGTGAGGATTTAGGCATTGAGTCATTGTCCTGGGCTCATGTACCTTACCACATGAAGGAGGAAATATATGAATTTCATCCAAAAATCTCCTAAAAAATTATGCAAACAGGAAAAGGATGAAGTGAAATAAAAAAGCATTAAGAAAAATATACATAAAAACATTAGCCTAATAGTTTATACACTTAAAAAATCATATTTAAAAGGAGGGCCTAACATGGTAGCCTAGTGGCTAAAGACCTCGCCTTGAATATGCCACGATCCCATATGGGTGCTGGTTCTAATCCTGGAAGTCCCACTTCCCATCCAGCTCCCTGGCTTGTGGTCTGGGAAAGCAACAGAAGACGGCCCAAGGCTTTGGGACCCTGCACCCATGTGAGAGACCGGGAAGAGGCTCCTGGCTCCTGGCTTCAGATCAGCGTAGCTTTAGCGGTTGGGGCCATTAGGAGAGTGAATCGACGAAGGGAAGATTTTTCTGTCTGTCTCTCCTTTTTCAATAAAAATATTTTTTTTAAAAGTGTAAATGATATGTTATAGAAACAGGACTATAGCACATGTGCAATCAAAAAGAGTGGAAGAAGTGGATGACAATATGAGGAATACTAATAGAATACAACAAGAAATAAGGTAGATGTTAATGTGTCTTTATCATTTATCACCACAAGTATTCTAACCAAACGTTTCCAATTAAAAGAAAATGTTACATTGGTTCGAAACTTATGGCCCAGCTGTAGGTTGTTAACAATGCACTCACATTAACTAAAGCTGTAGGTAGTTTAATAGTAAATACATAGAAAAAATATCATGCTTGAACTAATTGAAAAAAATTCACTAATGATGATTAATTTCAAACAGGGCAGACAGCAAAAAGCAGGAAAGTTACCAGGAATACGAGGGACATTATCTAACAGCAAAGATGTTGCCAAGAAGAGGTCAGAGATACTTATCTACTTGACTTGCAATAACACAGCCATCTAAGAAAACAGTATTGATGAGCTCCAGACACTCCTGCGAGTGTGAGGAGCGATGCGTGAATCCTCTATGTCAGCTGGAGACTCCGGCACCTCTCCATCAGAAATGAACAAAGTCAGCAGGTGAAAGATTGGTAGGTGTAGGACTGATCTGTTGTGTTCTGTTGGTGTTTCCCCACTCCCAGGTTCAGACACTGAAATCCCAACCTCCACGGAGATGGTCTTGGATGTAGAGCCTTTGGACCATGAATATCGTGCGAAGGCACAAAAGGCAGATACTATATATGAATGTGAGAGGACCGGGTTCCTTACCAAAAGGGACTTAAACTACATGAGGATACAAAAAAGAGCTATCGATAAACTAGAAAGTGAATCACACTGAGTCTGTCAGAGCCCTGGACTTGGACTTCATGGCAAGCAGAAATTTGAGAAGTAACTATCTAGTATTTATAAGCCATCAAGTCAAAGCAGTCGGCTACAGCAGTTTTAACACACTAAGACCCGGGACTCTACAACACTATCAATCACCAGGATCTGAGGCACATGTGCCTACCACTTCATCCAGTAATGGAGGAATATACATTTTCTACAGCTTACATGGAATATTCACCAAGGTGAATTACTTTCTGGACTATAAAACACACCTTAAAAATTTAAACAGTAAGAAGCACACCAAGTCAGCTGTCAGAACATGATGGAATTAAGAGGGAAATTTATAGCAGAAAGAAAATTGGAAAACTACAACATATATGGAAATGTAACAATACACTTCTGAATAACACATAGGTCAAAGAGGAGATTGCAGTGGAACAGTTGAAAGTATATCGAACTAAATTGAGAAATGAAAACATAACTTGTCAAAATGTGTGGGGTATAGAAAAGTAGCACTTAGAAGAAAATTTATAGCACTGAATCTGTAGATGAATAGGAAAGAAAAAGTCTAATGGCAATTATTGTAAGATTCCACTATACTTTTTAAAAGAGGAGCAAATTAAATACAAAGTGTTAAGTTTTAGAACGTTAGGGTTCAAGGAATTGGAGGAGTCTAGTTGGAGTAGTAAAGGCTTGACCTAAGAGCAGGTAGAATGGTGAGGGATAGAGTGAGGGTAAAGCCTTCCCAGACAGAGATGAGGGGCTTTGAGACTAGGCTGCATTCCATTTGAGCAGTGGACAGAGTCCCTTCCTGTTGGAAAGTGCAGAGTGCCACAGGGACCCTGATAAAGTGGGTGGAGGATATACAGAAAGGTTCTTTGGGGGAATTCACAGTCTTAGTGATTTGGAATGTCTCCAGATGCTGGGATTTCTGAAGCAATAAGCATTCAGCCAGCCTTTAGATCGACTCTCTACACGCAACTGCAATAGGCCTGTGGGGTGTGGGGGATATGTGGCTCTGTGCTCCCACACAAAGTAAATAAAAGAACATAAATATTGAAAGGGCAAAAATCAATAACATTGAAAAGAGGAAATCGATAGAGAAAATTAGTGAAACCAAAATCAGTTTCTTTGGGAGGATCAACAAAATTGATAAGCCTCTGGGCGAGCTAAGAAAAAAAAAAAGATACAAACTATTAGTATCAGAAATTAAAGCAACAATAGCACTATAGATACTATAGTTATTAAAAAGGTATTAAAGAAATAGGAAAAGGGACTTTTTTTCTCGTAAGTTTTTAACCTAAATGGAGTAGCCCAATTTTTCCAAAGACGTGATCTGCTGAAAGTTTACAGTAGAAAGAGACATTATGAAGAGGACCTTACCTACCAAAGAAATTTGATCAACAAATATTCTTATACATCAGAATGAAGCATGAACATATAGATCCATTGGTTAATTCTATCTAACATAAATGTACTAAATCTTGGCAATCTTTCTTCCTCAGAAGATAAACGGTGTTGGAATAACTCAATTTTATTTTCTTCTTTGAGAATTATTTTTATTTATTTGAAAAGTAGAGTTTAGAGAGAGAGAGTGAGTGAGAGAGAGAGAGAGATGCTCTAGCTGCCAGCTCACCTCCCAACTGGCCACAATAGCTCCAGATTTCCCACGTGCTTGCATTATCCCAACATTTTGTGCCATCTCCTGCTTCTTTCCCAGAAGAAATTAGACCTCTACAATGTAAAAGCATGGTCCAGACCCACACCCTTTCTCCTAACCCAGTCGTCCTTGTCTGTCTCCTTTAGCACAAGGTGTCCTTGTCTGCCTTTTTTCAAAATGAAGTCACTCCCTTAAGGGAATAATCTCCAGGAGTCATTTGCTTCTCCATTAAATGAGAAAAATAATGACCAGTATTGTCTCAAAGGAAGGGCTGGACCCCATCAAATATTGTTAATTCCCTAGAGATCACAACATCAATGACCATTCAGAAACTTTGCATGTAGGCACTTTTCTGCCCCTGATTTTCTGTGTATAAAACCCTTCACCCATTGCTACTCAGGACCCTAGGAATTAGGCAATGGCTTCCCCACTCCTTGCTCTGTTTATTGCAATAAACACCGATTATCTTCTGACCATTTAATGTTGCAGGGAATTTGATGCAAAACATGACAACAACCTCATTTCCTGTCTCACATGAAAGAATTTTGATGCAGACAATTTCAGTGTGCAAAGCAAGATTTATTCAAGAAAGTGAGAGTCTCTTGCCATAGTGACAAGAGGGGGCTTCAAGGGAGGAAAATGGAGGAAGTTGTGTTTTTAATGCACCATCTCAGGGGAACAGGAACCAAATGAGTCGGAGGGCAGAAAACACATTCATCTTGGGCAACAATGTCCGGCACGTTGCTCAGGACAGAATGGACATCTCAGAGATGTGCCTGGTGGCTTCCTCTTATTCTGATGAGCTGAAATCTCAAACAGGAGCTCCCTGACAGGAACTTAGAGATGGGCGTGGCTATGTTTCTTTGTTTTTGTTGATTCTGTCTCTTTGTTCTCCTTCAAGGAGACTGGGAGGAGAGAGTGGGAGGAGGAAGCCATTAAGAATGTGTTTACTGGAAGGGTAAGAAATGGGGAAAAGCACAACTTTCTAATTTAAAAGATAACTTCACCAGGGACCACAGACTCTAACTGGCTGTATCCTATCTGACTCCTCACAATAGGATACTGACACCAAGGGTGGCAAAACACTACACCGTTTCCCTGTTCCAAAACCCTTGTCTTTCAAAGAGAAGAATGAACCTCTATGAAGATACTGCATTCTTTGGAAAAATTCAACAAAAATAAATCATAAAAAATATAAAACACAAACCTGTAAAATGTTTACAAATCAGAAAAAAAAATAGGCAACTTTCGTAAAGTGATAGCTTTTCAGATATGACCGCACACACTTTAATAGTGTTTTTTTTTGTTATGATGTAATTAAAATTAGGAGCGCTATTCCCTTCTTAAAAGAGAGTAGGCACAAACAGGGTAATATGTCCCATGTCCAAAAGCCAACAGGACAAACCACACTAGATCTTAAGGCTTAAGAATAATCCTTGACTTCATGTACACTGCCACCCAGATACAGTGCAGTAGCTGTTTGGTCCCCAAAGCTCCAAGGCCTTGTTGTTCACAGCTCATGCCAAGCTGTCATGAGTTAGTTAGATCTGGACAGTTCTCCCAGACTAGAATTGCATCATACATGTCCTATACATATGGGATCTCAGCAGTGGTCCAACCCACTACTACTAAACATTACCCTTGCTGGAACATTCTGTGGTGACTCAACCCTGATGTCTTCTCTCTGAACCACAAGCTACTCTTGTGAAATCCAAGTGGAGCTAACTGTGCCTCAATGGTTCCCCAACTCAGTGCACTCATGAACTCAGCACCATACAGACACTGCTGGGCCTTATGGCTTAGATCTTCAGATGTCCAATTTGAGTCACAGCTTAAGCATGTAGGAAGCAGTATTCTATAACATGGGGAGCAGAGAAATGATTCAGCCCCGGCCAGCAAGTCTCAAATTCCCACACATGCACCAGGTCTTTCCTTTGAATCAGTGTTGTACTCAAGCATTTGGCATCACAGCCAGGGTAATGGCCGTGGTGACATCTACCATCTCTGCAGGGTTATTGGTAATACGCTCTGATCTGCTGGATGAGCAGCATCTGGCTTCCTTCCACCCATGTTAATCCTTTTGGTTTTCTCTCTCAAACAGGATTGTTCATTTTGTACATGATCAGCCTGAGAATTTGTCAAATCTTTACCTTCTGCATTCTTTCTGATAATAAAATTCATCTTCACATCATTTTTCTCTTCTTGCATTTTACTATAAGGAGTTGAAAGGAATCATGCATCACCTTGAACACTTTTCTGTTTACAGGTTTCCTTCAAAAATACCTTAAATCATTGCTCATAACTTCTGCCTTCCACAGTATACTAAGACACCGACATAATTCAGGCAAGCTCTTTGCCACCTTGTAACAAAGACAATCTTCTGTACACTTTACAGCATATTTTTTCCATATTTCTGTTTAGAACTTCAGAATAGTCTATATTATCCATATTTGTTTTGTGAGCGGAGCTAGACTGGGTAGTAGGCAGTTAGGGTATTCTGGGTCCCCAAGTCATTTTTCATCAAATATAAAAGAGTATTTTCCCCACCATGTCTTGGATTCACCAGAGCAAGTCTCTTCCAAGGGACAAGGGTGTCATTAGCATATCACTTCTCCACCTGAAGCATCAGCCATTATCTCTGGCCATTGTGTAGGAGGGTCTCAGGCTGATCTCCTTATCATTGAAAAGAGGACTGCAGGAAGTGTAGTACTCCTGTTCCCAAGGCCAGGAATGTCCAATGTCTGACACCTGAATAGGCTGGGCCAGAGTAAAACATTGAGCCTGTCTTTGCTTTAGGTGAAGGGAATTAGCATGATGTATCATCAATATATATAAAAGGGTGTGTTACTTGCCCAAGTGAATATTAGGATTACAGATGTGAAAAGCTTTCATACCATGGCTCTGAGGCATGGATTATTCTAATTATCTAGGGAGAACAAGTCCAAGATTGAGAGAGAAAAAAATCTTTGGTTTGGAAGAATTATTTAAAGTCTTTTTTTTTTTTTTAAAGATTTATTCATTTTTTTTTTTTTATTACAGCCAGATATACAGAGGAGGAAGAGAGACAGAGAGCAAGATCTTCCGTCCGATGATTCACTCCCCAAGTGAGCCGCAACGGGCCGGTATGTGCCAATCCGATGCCGGGAGCCAGGAACCTCTTCCGGGTCTTCCACGCGGGTACAGGGTCCCAATGCATTGGGCCG